>NW_026586662.1:4766860-4798204 GCF_907164565.1 Psammomys obesus
AAATAAATAAATAAATAAATAAATAAATAAATAAATAAATAAATAAACCTTTCCACCCCACCCCTCATTGACAGCAGAAACAGATAAAGCATTTGGCAACTGATTCTTTCTTGGTCACAATGACTAATTTAAATTAATTGGAAACCTACAAATGGAACATAAATCTTCAGGGTTCTGTTAAAGTAAACATTTTTTTAAAATTGAAAATAGATTTTTATATGCAATCTGATGAATTTTTTTTTTCTGATGATGTTTCTTCCTCTCCCAACCCCTCCTCCATTATCTCTTCTTTCTCTATCATCCAAATTCACACTCTTTCCCTCTTTCATTAGAAAGCACACACAGGCATCTAAAAATATTAATAAAGTAGAATAAAACAAAATCAAACCAACCAGAGTAGGACAAAAGAAACAGAAGAAAAAAAGCCATAGAAAAGCACAAGAAACATATAGATGCAGAGACACATATTCACACTACAGAGAAATCCCATAAAAACGCAAATCAGAGGAAACTGTGTGTGTGTGTGTGTGTGTGTGTGTGTGTGTGTGTGTGTATGTGGGTATACACACAAAAGACCTATAAGGCAAACAAGCAAGCAAGCAAGCAAACAAACAAAATCCCTGACTCAGCATTATGAGATAAAGGACCCCCAAAGTGGCCATTGAGTTTGTTTTGTGTTGGTTGTCTACTGTTGGGTCTGGGGTTTGTCCTTAACAGTGGTTTGAATACCCAGTGAACCTGCTGGAGAAAACTGCTGTTTCCTTCGCTAACGTTTATCAATTGGAGGCAGCTTCTGGGTTAGGGTTGGAGCTGTGTCCACTTAATCCTTGTAGTGCTGGGACCCCATCAGGCCCAGACCTGTGCAGGCCTGTGCATGCTGCCACAGTCTCTCTGAGTTGGTGGTTTGGTCCTGCTGTGTTTAGAAGGCCTTGTGTCGTTGTTGTCTTCCATCCCCTCTGGCTCTTCTTGCACAGAGTTTCCTGAGCCGTAAGAGGAGGGATCTGAGGGAGATTTTTTATTTAGGACTGAGTGTTCCAACTGGTCTCACTTTCTGCACATTGTCTAATTGTGAGTATCCTCTCTGTATTTGTTCCTGTCTACTGCAGGAGGAAGCTTCTCTGGTCGTGGCTGAATAAGAATGTCAGTAGGAGTCAAGGGGTCATCTTCTTGCTTTGTTTCTTTAAGCCACACATTTTTTTTTTTTTGGTTTGATTTTTAAAGAGAGGAAGTAATTACATTTATTTAATGTCTAAGCCAGCTGTGGTGGCTCACAGTTGTAATTCTATCTCTTGGGATGCAGCAGTTGGGATCAAGGACATCTTCAGCTGCACAGTTAGTTGGCCAGCCTGGGCTACCTGAACCCCTGTCTCCAAACCAGAAATATTAGTCAAGTGCAAATTGTAGATCTAAATGCAGGTGAACTTCACTTTGTCTGAAGCCCTATTAGATTTCTCAGTTATCTAAAACAAACCCGTAAAAATTTCTGACAGTAAATAAAAGAGTATTTCCAGTGCTAATAAGGTCTATACAGACAGAAGGACAGACCAATAGAATACAGTGACTGGGTGCACTGTAAGAGAATTCAGCCTGAAGTGTTTTTGAGAAGGTGACCTTTGTGCTGAGATCAGGATGAGGGAGCCACTGGTTGGAAGTTGTAGGTGGAGAAGGAAGCCAGTACAAGGTCTGGCAGGTGGGAAGCACAGAAGGCCACTTATCTCAGGGAAAGAGATGAAGGCCGGGGAAGGAAGCAGAGTGCTAAATCTCAGACAGGTTTGATTTGAAGGAATCAGATGGTCTTAGGAAGTAGGTTGAGCAGGGAAGCCCTGCTGTCTAATCTCTACTCCTGGTTGCTATTTTTGGCTGCTGCATTGAAGAATTAACTGTGATAATGGAAGTAGGCTATCAGCACCGAGTGCCGAAGTCCAACTGAGAAAAGATGGTGACTCAGACTTGGGGCATAGCAATACGGATGGCAAGAAGTAGGTAGATCTACAATACAGTATTTGGAGGTTAAACAGGCAGGTTTTATAGATGACTTAGGGATGTGGAGAGAGAAGGGTCCAGGTGATCTTAGAATTGTAACTGGGGTCATTTAATAGAGAGAGGCCCCTTAATGAGGTCAGGAAAAAAGGTAAGAGTCAGGGGTGGAATGGAGACATTTTAATTTTAAACATGTAAGTTTGAAAGGATTTGTTCAGTAGGAAGAGGGAATATTGGAGTGTGAAAGTCAGACTTAGAGATAACTAAGGAGGAGGATAGACAAGGAAGTCAGTGTGGTTGGTCCACTGGGTGTTTAAACATTTGGCCATCAGGTAGAAAAGCCTGTAATGCTGTGAGGTCAAGTAGGAATAGGATGGAAATGAGCTGTTGGATTTAGGACAATGGTTGTTACTGGTGACCGTGACAAAAACGGTCTCTAGGAAACCTGATTAGTGTAGGTTTCAAAGCAAACGGCTGCAAGTGGACATGACTTTCTAGATTACAGGTGTCTCTCCAGCATCTTGTACTTGGAAGCTTGGGCTGTAGGAGCAGCAGGACTTGTAGTCAGGCATCCTCTCCATCAGGGTATCTCCATGGATACAGTCAACAGAGTACAGTTTTGGGAGTATAACTTTGGGCACCAAGAGTATGAGATTGAGTTTTCAAACTGGGCAGAAATGTGTCTTCAGGATTACCAGCACCAGAAGGCTGAAATGTGGGATAGTTACAGGTGGAGTGGGGCTTATGAAGGAATGAAAACTGGATAACTGTGCTAGAATGCCAGTTCTATACAGGAGGGGGTTTTATTCATGGAGGTTAAAATAATTTTAGTACGAGAATGACCACAACAAATGACTCGTAGGCAACACTGAAGGTTAAAGGCCAGAGAAGCAGTTCTATAGAAAGTGACCTGACTTAGAATTCAGAACCTCTGAAAGTGTCAAGAGGACAGTAAAAAGACAGAGCTTTTCCTCCCTAAACGGTACATAGAGTACCCCTCTCTAACTGTATATAGAGCATCTCCTCTCTATCTGTACATAGAGCACCCCTTTTCTAACTGTACTTAAGCTTTGTGAAGAGCTCCACACGTAGAGCTTCCCCCCCTAAACTATAGAGCCTTGCTGAGTGACTTGTTTAAAGATATGGACCAGTAAATGATTGTGGAAATGAATAAAGGTGACACCTGTGGACTAGAAAGATATGGTGCAGTGATCAGGACTCAGATATAAACAATTCCACAGCAGCAGTGTACCAGGTTGAGAAATTAACTGGGTTAAGTCAGAGTAGGAAATTCAAGACTAATTAATGTCAGAAGAAGAATGGAGTGGGTTCGGGCTGTTGATAGCATAAAAACCCAGTACTTATTAGGGTTATAGTAACAGGCATGCTTTTTCCTCTCAGCAAGAAAAGGCTAGTTATATATTCTGAAATAGAAGGCTTTAAAATTAGCACGTAGCTAGAATGTCAGAGTCATTTAAAATGAAGAGTGAGTGAAATTCTCATAGTCCAAAAATGGTAATTTGTCTTTAGGGAATATGTTCTTCAGCCCCCATTGGATACCTGAAATTGAGGATGGTGTAAAGCCTATATTGTATTCCTAGGATAAAATATGCCTTATGAGCTAGGCATTATGATTAGCAATGTTAACCAGAGCAATTAAAGATACTATCATGAAATTATGTAAATACAGCCTTTTTCTTGGCATATATTCCACTATAGGTTTGAGTCTATAACAAGCTTTTTTTTTAAACTTTATTAGGAACTTTCAGCTTTTTCACTTAACAGAAGATGAACATCTTTTCATACAATTGTTGTATCACTGTTACTGTGCTTTAGGGCCATAGCTAAATAAAGTGTTGCTTCAACATAAGTGTCATGGTTCAGTGGTGCTGACCTGCTAACCCAGGCTGGCTATTCCATGAGTAATGGTCAGGCAGCATGTACAGTGTGGCTACTCTGGGCAGACAGATGATTCACCTCCCAAGCTGGACGGAATGGAATAACATGAGACGCTGTGCTGCTAAGAATAGTGTGCAGTTTAGAGGTTGGGCATTGTTTATGTTTGGAATCTCCCACTTAATAATTTTGGACCCGGTTGACCATGAGTGATGGGAGACTAAGCATAAAAAGTATAAGCCTTTAACATACTTGTTGGGAGGAGGAGCTGGATAATTGGGATGTAGGAGCTCTGTGTGGTTTAACTGGACGCACTTGGGAGGAGGGAAGAGTGCTGGTCGGTGTTTTTCTTCCTCGTCAAGAACAGCTGGCTGGCACCTTGATGGTCTGGGTGAGGCCAGGGAGCTGCCTCTGCTATGCAGATGAACACAGTACAGCTTTACCTTACATAATCAACTTTATCAGCATATACACAAGTACACTTTGCTAATTGTGATAGTTGCTGAATTATCCCATTTAATCCTTAAAACAGTTCTCTAGTAGTTGCTATTAATAGGCTCACTGTATGGATGGCAGAGGGGACGTATCAGGCTGGTTTTTATTTATCTTTGGTGTGGATACACGTGTGTACATGTGGGGACCAGAGGTGACATCGTGTCTTCTTCAATTGCTCTTCACCCTTTTGTTTGAGACAGGTATTGTCACAAGCACACTCCGGCCAATCCCCAAGCGGGATGCTGGCGAGGATAGATTACGATGGAGGCTTTGTTTTCAGTTTAACAAAAGTTTAAACTGAACTTTTGTTAATACATCCAGTCACTATAAGCCAATACATAAGTTCGTAGCGGGGTGCCTCTCCTAGACTCCAGGAGTCTCTGTCAGGGCTGATGACGGCTGATGACGGCCTGCAGGCATGGACTCGCCACACTTCCTGTCCTCTGGGATTCCGCGGCTGGGGCAGCTCCATGTTTCCGGCCAGGCAGATAGCAAGCTTGTTGAGCAGTTCCAGACTGCAGAGTGACAGGAAGTTCTCCTCAGAGCGTCAGCATATTCCGCTGCCCTACACGAGAATGCTCTAGAAGGAGGGCTTCTTCATGTGGTCCGAGCTTTGGGTTTTTATACCTTTAATTTTTAAGCATGTCGTTATTCTTTTGTATATCATCCCTTATCTGTCTATGCCGGCTGGTTCCTGGCCTTCTCAGCTTATCTCCTACAGCGTGTGCTTCTCGGCACACTCTCTCACTGCAGGTATCTGTCGCTGTACCTGGAGTTCACCAGTTTGGCTATGCTGGCTGCTCAGTAAACCCCAGGGTCCCTCCTGTCTCAGCAGCTTCAGTGTTGGGATGTTGGAATGGTCCGACCATGGAGCTGTCTAGTAGAATTCTGAGTGCTTGTGAGAAAACGTCAAGAAAACAAGGCAAGACTCTTGTAACCTCAGTTTCATCAGAACACAGAATTGTTCTTGGAATGTGTTTTTGTGCTCTATCCAGGCGTAGCAGATAAGAGTGAGTTTACTTCAGATTACTCATAAGGGCTGGCTACTACTTCATCTGCCTCTATGGAAAAGCAATTTCTTTGTTTATCACCACGAGCAGCTTTTCCTTGTGGTTGTACACTTTTCTCATGTGATTCTTCTTAACTCTCAGAGTATAAATTGTCTGATGATCTGAGTGAAGTTGGCTATTGCGTGAGACTTTAGTCTGCCTTGTTCTTGGCCAACTAGAGTAGTAAACACTTGGGTAACTGATATGTGCCTCAGCAAGTAGCTTTTTAAATGTGGTCGGGATCCAAACTCAGGTCATTGTACTTGCAGGGCAAGCTCTTTTTCTGACTGAGTCTTCTCACCAGACTTGATTTGTGTTTTGTTTTTCTACGTATTAGTATTAGTGCTTTGCCACAAGAACTGTTGATTTCAGATCCATTAATGAAATTTTAACACCCTAAGGGTGGCAGACGTTAGTACATCAGATCAAAGTATTAAGTTTTCAGTGGTAGAGTATGTACCTAGCATGTGCAAGGAATGCTCTGCGCTGGACCCCAACATTCTCTCTTTTTCTCCCATATGTTCAGAGAAACAGTAGTATCAGCATAATGAAGATGCTGTTCTTCACCGCCTTAATCATACAGTTGCCAGCTCTTGGTGAACTTTCATATTTGCCCTTCTCTCTGGGTTATTTTGAAGCAACCCTCAGATATTATTTACTTCTATTTTGAAGTATTTGAACAGTTATCTCTAAAAGGTGAAGCTGCACAATTGCATCTCACCCAAAGCACAGTAATTCCTTACCATTTAATGCCCAGCCAGTGTTTTAAGTGTGCTCAGTGATCTTATGTTCTCTCATGCAAGTTGCTTGAGCTGCAGCAGGGACGGCACGCTCGGGTCGCAATCTGTTACTGGCTCTGAAGAGTCAGTACACAGGCTGCCTCTTGAGCACAGATTGTTCTTTCTGTTACAGGAAGGTGTTTTATTGTACAGTTGCCACCACCTGCACTCTCTGTAAATCGCCTTAGATTTGGAGGCTTGATCAGATTCAGATTTAACACTGAGGCAGGAGGACAGATTTCTTCAGTGTGCGTCCCCACAGGAGGTGTGTGTCTGCACCTTTCTTTCCTGTGGTGTTCCCACCATTAGTGATCATTGCTTTGTTTCATTGTTTCATGAGGGGTTGAAAAATGACACGATTCTAATTTTGCATTTTATCATTTCCCTTTCCACTATTTGCTAAAAATAACCCTCTTGTTTTGAGATACAATTTTGGCAGCAAAGGTAAGGTACTATCCCCGCCCCCCCAACATCTTTCAAAGGTCATTAGTTGGAAACTCATTTAGCATCTCATGAAATTGTGGGATTAAGTATTTTTCATGTTTTAATCCTTTGCTGATGTAATCCTTATGATTAAAGTCTTCTCTCTTTGAACAGTAAGAGCTTCTTCAGTTTGGCACATGAGCCCTTTCCACATCCTGTCAGCAGTGGCTCATGACTTCTTTGCTCTTTAGAATAACCAATCCACTGGATTCTCCAGTTCATCTTATATGCTTTCTCCTTCAGACATGGTCTTACACATTTGCATGCCTCTGCCTTCACAAATAATATCAGACATGTTCTCAAGGAACATCATTTAGATATGATGTGTGGGCCTGCCTAGCTTCTTTCTTGTTTCTAGGATTTATCACTGGACATAGATAAAAATGTGTTTTTTTTTTTTTTTTATTAAAAGATAAAACTCACCATGCATTCACATTGATGCCTCTGATACAGATTTTGGGATTAAGGCTGTGAAAACTCATATAAGCACATTCTTGTTTTTTTTTGTATTGAACATTCCAATCAAGTACCGCCACAGCTGCCCACTTGCTTTGTTCCTGCTATACAAGTATTAATGTGAGAATAAAGTGCCAACAAAGATTACCCAAATCAGCCTTCAACACTTTTATCATTAGTTTTTATCACATATTTACAACATCTTTACTGTGTATTTACTGGTGTGCATGTGTGTGCACGTGTGTGAGTGTGTGTGTGTGTGTGTGTGTTTCAGAAGACAGCCTCTGGTGTGTCAGTCCTTGCCTTCTACCCTGCAACTTGTATTTTAAAGTAATCTGAACTGGTTACTTTGTGTTTTCGCCACCAACTTTATATTACCTAATTTGTTTAATGTGTTCTAATGTTTAGGAATTGCTTAAAAAAATCTTTCCCCAAATTATAGTTTTTGAGGCCAAGTGTGTAAACAGTTCTGTACAGTAGAAGTTAGTGTCCACTGCTGGCCTAAACTCTGCCCTCTCTCTTCTCTAGTAGCTGTTTTCATGTGGCTAGCTTTTCAAATGTAAATTTATTAAAGTGAAATAAGCATTTGTTCTTTAGTCACACCGGGGATATTTTAAGTACAGTTACACAGGTGGTTCATGACCTCATAGAACACGGACTGTAGAACTTCACTGACATGGTCGAGAGTTGTACTTCACAGCCCTACCCTAAAGAACCTATTTCTTTAAACATTTTATTTATCCTTTATTTTTTAAAAATAAAAGGTTATATATTTTTCCTCATGTCACAAAATACACAAAGCTGAGTACTTAGAAAGAAGAAATGTAGTTTACCTCACACTAGAGGTGGGGAAACTCAAGACTATGGTCTCCTGTGAGGACCTTCTGGCAGATGATGGAAGCCCTACGTGGTGGCAATCACATGATGGGATAAGAAGCCAGTGGGGTGTGGGGGTCAGCCCTCACCTGAGGATACGGGCTCTGCTTTCTGTGTTAGAGAAGCTCTTGACCACTGAGCTATATTCCCACCCCTTTATTTTCCTTTGAGGATGAGCCTTGCTAAGTTGCCCAGGCTGCTCTGGATCTCATGGTGCTCCTACCTCATCCTTTCTTGTAGCTGGAATCATAGGTATGTAGCATCATGCTTGGTTCTGGCTTGGTTTTTATAAACAACACATCATCTCAAGAACTCATTGTGGGAGATCAGGGTTAATTCTTTCCAAGGGTAATACTCTCATGACCTAATTACTTTGTATAAATCTGTGTCTTAAAGACACCGTCAGAAGACTTTGTCAGCCTGAGCGTAACCCAACCCTTTCCTGCTCTCCTCTGCACCCCATGGTTTTCCACGTGCTGCTCATGCTAGGCCAGTGGTGTGCCTCTGAGCGATGCTCCAGTCTGTCCTTAGTGTATCCTAGAGACTTTCCCAGACTGTAGAATGGATACAGAAAGTTAAGATCGTCCTTATCACTTCAGTAGCTGACAGTTAGAAGGCCAGCTCCTTGCTGGTGGCATTCTGGTAGTTGGAGTTTATCATTGAACTGTGAGTAGTGGTGTTGCTTATGCATACATCTTTTCATGCATTAGGAAGCGCTTTACTATTAATATTAACTTCACCTTTAGGGCTCTGTCTTCCAAATATCAAGAGAGGAATTCTTCTCATTATAAAAGTAACCTAATTCCATTTCTCTCCCTTTTTTTTTTCCTTGTTGCTTTCAAGACATGGTTTCTCTGTGTAGCTTTGGCTGATCTAGAACTCACTCTATAGACCAAGCTGGCCTCAAACTCAGAGATCTGCCTACCTCTGCCCCCCAAGTACTGTGGTTAAAGGCATGTGCCACCACTGCTCTGCCTAATTTTATTTTTTTACCTCATTTTTTACAGGGTGCTATGAGATCCTTGTGCTAAGGATGATTTTTTTTTCATTAAATGTGTTTTAAAGTTTATACTTTTGTTTTACATTTTTATAGTCAATCCTAGGTAATTTTTTATTTTAATTTTATTTTATGTGCACTAGTGGTTTTGCTTGCATGTATGTCTGTGTGAGGGTCTGGATCTGGAGTTTCAGACAGTTGTGAGCTGTCATGTGGGTGCTGGGAATTGAACTTAGGACCTCTGGAAGAGCAGCCAGTGCTCTTAACCTCTGAGCCATCTCTCCAGCTTCCGGTATTTTTCTTATTAGCAGATTTTTTTTTAATCACCCCCACATAGAAAAATATTGGCAATTTGATCATTATTGTCTAATAAATTTTCAGGATTGTGTTATATATGTCTCAGGATTCAAGGGAAATCAAAATTAGTTGACATTTTTTTCAGAAGGAATGTTATTTTCTAGGCCATGACAGAACCTGTCTTATTTCAAATATGTAAGTTAATATATAAAAATATAAATGGTAACCTCTTTTTTATCATTGTATGCTGTAAATTATTTTGCCTGTAGTCACTCTCCATTTGATTAGAGAAATCATCTCATGACCCTTTGCTGAGTCTGCTTTCTTTCCTCACTGTAGGGGATAAAGCGTGTCTTGTGTTTACGGATGTGGACTACAGACATAGCATGAAGAAAACCAACTGCACATAAATAAACATCACCACCAGGATACCAAACCTATGAAAATATTCTTCAGTATTTTCATGAATCTGTAAAATTATGTGATGAGAGGTCATTGTGGCAGACAATGGGGGAAAGATCCAGAAGCCCAGGTACCGATCAAAAAAGAAAAGTAGGCAAGCAATATTGCTCTCATTACTCATCTGACTTTGGATCCTCACCACAGTCTTCCGGACACTCATCGCCCATCAATTCGTCTTTACGTAGGAAGGAGAAGAATGCCAAACAACAGTTGTTAGACAACCAGAGTAAGTGTCTGCAGAAGATCCCAGGCACCCTTGACACTCGGGTGCAGTGCAGCAAAGACCCGTGTGAATGAAGCTTTTCTTTCAGTGCGTATATTGCAGTGTATGCAGAATGAGCTGATTTGCATTGCAAATTGGCTTTATTTTCATAAATTGTAGGTTGCTTATACTTATATATTACTACATATTACCATTTTTATACTTAGTCATATAGGAGAAAGCACCATTTTTCTTCTTCTTTGTGAACTCTGAGGCACTTACTCTAAGGGCAAAACCTACAAAGTGATTGTACTTTTCTGTATTTTTGTTTTCTAAAGTAATTGAATACAGTTATTTTAGAATTGGTTATGAGGCATTTTTATGGACAGAGCTGTCGTCCATAAATGCTCACTGAAAATGCACAACTTCAACCTAGGGTTGGGTTTAGGACTCTGGAGTATTGTCCAGTTTGTTTACCATTCACTGGCTTAAAGGAGACTAGGTTATTATTAAGCATTTTTTATTAAAAACAGCATGTTTAGCTGTGTAGTGTTATGTAGATATCTTCATTTTAAAAAATTTGTGGGTCTGGAAAAATCCCATTGTTCTGAGCAACAAAATGCACAAAGTCTGAAAGAACAGCACAGACCAATAAGCTGTGTTGAGTGAAGTGATTATGATCCACTGATGCATGTAGCACAGTTATGATAGTAACAACTAGTAACAGTTAGTAACACAGATAAGTAACAACTACAGACCGTTGTAGAAAGTGGGAAGTTGGGGGCTGAGGAGAAAACAGAAGCCACATAGCGAACTACCCACATCCTATGCTAATAGATCATAGTCATTATTTTGTGGATGACACCATTGGACCAATTTAAGAAAGGGTTTGATTAAGTTTTCATTAGAAATTATTACTTTGTTTTTTTTTTTAATTTTATTTTTCTTTTTAGTTACATTTTGTTAACTCTTTGTCCCAGCTGTATTCCGCTCCCTCATTCCCTCCCCAACCCCACACTCCCTCCCTGGTCTCCTCCCTGCCCCTTTCCAAGTCCACTGATAGGGGAGGACCACCTCCCCTTTCATTTGACCCTGTTTTATCAGGTATCTTCAGGGCTGGCTGCAAAGTCCTCCTCTGTGGCCTAACAGATTGCTCCTCCCCCGGGGGGGGGGGGATGTCAAACAGCCTGCCCTTGAGATCCTGTTAGAAATAGTCCGTGTTCCCCTTACTTTGGAGAACTACTTGGTTACTGAGCTACCACGGGCCACATCCGAGCAGAAGTTCTAGGTTATATCCATAGATGGTCCTTGGTTGAGTGTCAGTCTCAGAAAAGACCCTGTGCCCAGATATGTTTGGTCCTTGTAGAGCTCCTATCTTTTCCATATCATACTAACTTCCCTTCTTTCATATGATTTCCTGCGCTCTGCCGAGGGTTTGGTTATGAGTCTTAGTGTCTGCTTTGAAACACTGCTAGGTAGAGTCTTTCAGATGCCTTTTGTGGTAGACTCCTGTCATACGTTCAATGCACATCCCATTTGTCTTTCTAAATGAGGATTAATCACCTTCGCCTGTGTCCACTTTCTTGATTATCTTCTTTAGGTGTGTAGATTTCATTATGTTTATCATACCTTGTAGGTCTATATAAGCGAGTATATACCAAGTTTGTCTTTCTCCTTCTGGGATACTTCACTCAGAATGATCTTTTCTAGATCCCACCACTTGCCTGCAAATTTCATGATTTCCTCCTTTTTGATTGCTGAGTAGTATTCCATTGTGTAAAAATACCACAATTTCTGTACCCATTCCTCCTTTGATGGGTTGTTTCCAAGTTCTGGCTATTACAAATAAAGCTGCTACGAACATGGTTGAACAAGTGTCCTTGTTGTGTACTTGAGCAAATTTTGGGTATATACCTAGGAGTGGTATAGCTGGGTCTTGAGGTAGCACTACTCCTAGTTGTCTGAGAAAGCGCCAGATTGACTTCCAAAGTGGTTGTACCAGTTTACATTCCCACCAGCAATGGAGGAGGGTTCCCTTTTCTCCACAACCTCTCCAGCATGTGCTATCACTTGAGTTTTTCATGTTGGCCATTCTGATGGGTGTAAGGTGAAATCTCAGGGTCGTTTTGATTTGCATTTCCCTAATGGCTAATGAGGTTGAGCATTTCTTTAAGTGTTTCTCTGCCATTTGATGTTCCTCTTTCGAGAATTCTCTGTTTAGCTCTGTTCCCCATTTTTTAATTGGATTACTTGGTTTGCTGCTTTTCTGCTTCTTTAGTTCTTTATATATACTGGATATTAGCCCTCTGTCAGATAAAGGGTTGGTGAAGATTCTTTCCCAATCTGTAGGCTGTCTATTTGTTTTGATGACAGTGTCTTTTGCTTTACAGAAGCTTTTCAATTTCATGAGGTCCCATTTATTGATTGTTGCTCTTAGAGCCTGTGCTGTTGGTGTTCTGTTCAGGAAGTTGTCTCCTGTGCCAATGAGTTCTAGGCTGTTCCCCACTTTTTTTTCCAACTGATTTAAAGTATCTGGTTTTATGTTGAGGTCCTTGATCCACTTGGACTTTAGTTTTGTGCAGGGTGATAAATATGGATCTATTTTCATTTTTCTGCATGTAGACATCCAGTTGGTCCAGCACCATTTGTTGAAGATGCTGTCTTTTTTCCATTGAATGGATTTGGCTTCTTTGTCAAATATTGAGTATTCATAGGTGTGTGGGTTTATTTCTGGGTCTTCTATGCGGTTCTATTGATCCTCCTTTCTGTTTCTATGCCAATACCATGCAGTTTTTATTACTATTGCCCTGTAGTACAGCTTGAGATCGGGAGATACCTCCAGATGATCTGTTGTTGTATAGGATCGTTTTGGAGATTCTGGGTTTTTTGTTTCTCCATATGAAGCTGAGAATCTTTTTTTCAAGGTCTGTAAAGAATTGAGTTGGTATTTTGATGGGAATTGCATTGAATCTGTAGATTGCTTTTGGCAGGATGGCCATTTTCACAATGTTAATCCTACCAATCCATGAGCACAGGATATCTTTCCATCTTCTGAGATCTTCTTCAATTTCTTTCTTCAGAGATTGAAGTTTTTCTCAAACAGGTCTTTCACTTGTTTGGTTAGTGTCACCCCAAGGTACTTTATGTTATTAGTGGCTATTGTGAAGGGTGTTGTTTCCCTAATTTCTTTCTCAGCCTTTTTGTCTTTGGTATACAAGAGGGCTTCTGATTTTTTTGAGTTGACTTTGTATCCTGCCACTTTGCTGAAGGTGTTTATCAGCTGAAGAAGTTCTCTGGTTGAATCTTTGGGGTCGCTCATGTATACTATCATATCATCTGCAAATAGTGACACTTTGACCTCTTCTTTTCCGATTTGTATCCCCTTGATCTCCTTTAGTTGTCTTATTGCTCTGGCTAGCACTTCAAGTACAATGTTGAAGAGATATGGAGAGAGTGGGCAGCCTTGTCTTGTCCCTGGTTTCAGTGGGATTGATTTAAGTTTCTCTCCATTGAGTTTGATGTTGGCTATAGGCTTGTTGTATATTGCCTTTACTATCTTTAGGTATGTGCCTTGTATCCCTGATCTCTCCAAGACTTTAAACATAAATGGGTGTTGGACTTTGTCAAATGCTTTTTCAGCATCTAAGGAGATGATCATGTGGTTTTTCTCCTTCATTTTGTTTATGTGGTGGATTACATTGATGGATTTCCGTATGTTGAACCACCCTTGCATTCCTGGGATGAAGCCTACTTGGTCATGATGGATGATATCTTTGATGTGTTCTTGGATTCGGTTTGCAAGTATTTTATTGAGTATTTTTGCATCAATGTTCATAAGAGAGATAGGTCTGAAGTTCTCTTTTTTTGTTGGATCTTTGTGTGGTTTAGGTATCAAGGTGACTATGTCTTCATAGAATGAGTTTGGTAGTGTTCCTTCTATTTCTATTTTGTGGAATAGTTTGAGGAGAATTGGTGTTAGTACTTCTTTGAAGGTCTTGTAGAATTCTGCGCTGAAGCCATCTGGTCCAGGGCTTTTTTTGGAGGGGAGACTGTTAATGACTGCTTCAATTTCCTTGGGAGATATAGGGCTATTCAGTCTTTCTACCTGATCTTGACTTAGTTTTGGTAGATGGAATCTGTCAAGAAAGTTATCCATTTCATTTAGATTTTCAAATTTTGTGCCATATAGGCTTTTGTAGTATGACCTAATAATCGTTTGGATTTCCTCAGTGTCTGTAGTTATGTCCCCATTTTCCTTTCTGATTTTGCTGATTTGGATAGTTTCTCTCTGCTTTTTAGTTAGTTTGGCTAAGGGTTTGTCTATCTTGTTGATTTTCTCAAAGAACCAGCTTTTTGTTTCATTGATTCTTTGGATAATTTTATTTGTTTCTAATTGATTGATTTCTGCCCTTAGTTTGATTATTTCCAGCCGTCTGCTCCTCTTGGGTGTATCTGCTTCTTTTTTTTCTAGGTTTTTCAGTTGGGCCATTAAGTTGTTTGTATGTGATGTTACGGATTTCTTCTTGTAGGCACTTAGTGCTATAAATTTTCCTCTGAGCATTCCTTTCAATGTGTCCCATAAATTTGGGTATGTTGTGCCTTCATTTTCATTGAATTCTAGAAAGTCTTTAATTTCTTTCTTTATTTCTTCCTTGACCCAGCTGTCATTGAGTAGTAAGTTGTTCAGTTTCCATGTGTGCGTCGGCTTTTTGTTGTTTCTGTTGTTGTTGATGTCCAGCTTTAGTCCATGGTGGTCAGATAGTATACAAGGGATTATTTCAATCCTTTTGTATCTGTTGAGGCTTGCTTTGTGACCAACTATATGGTCTATTTTGGAGAAGGTTCCATGTGGTGCTGAAAAGAAGGTGTACTCTTTTGAGTTTGGGTGAAAAGATCTGTAGACATCTATTAGGTCCATTTGATTTAGGGATTCTGTGAGTGCTTTTATTTCCCTATTTGGTGTCTGTCTGGTTGATCTGTCCCTTGATGAGAGTGGGGTGTTGAAGTCTCCTACTATTAAGGTATTAGGATCAATGTATGATTTAAGCTTTAATATTGTTTCATTTACGAATGTAGGTGCTCTTGTATTTGGGGCATAGATATTCAAAATTGTGATGTCCTCTTGTTGGATTTTTCCTTTGATGAGAATATAGTGGCCCTCCTTATCTTTTTTGATTAACTTGGGTTGAAAGTCTATTTTATTAGATATTAGGATGGCTACTCCAGCTTGTTTTCTGGAACCATTTGCTTGAAAAACATTTTTCCAGCCCTTTACTCTGAGGTAGTGTTTATCTTTGTTGCATAGGTGTGTTTCTTGGATGCAACAGAATGTTGGGTCCTGTTTCCGTAACCATTCTGTTAGCCTGTGTCTTTTTATTGGTGAGTTGAGTCCATTAATATTGATAGATAATATTGACCAATGCATGTTAGTTCCTTTTGTAATGGAGTCGATGATCTTACCCTGTTTCATTGCTTGTTTTCTTTTCATTTTTGTTGGGATATTATCTGTATGCCCTGTTTTCTTGGGTAAATTCGTTTTTGTTGGATTGGAGTTTTCCTTCTAGTATCTTCTGTAGGGTTGGTTTGCTGTATAGATATTGCGTAAATTTAGTTTTGTCATGGAATATTTTGTTTTCTCCATCTATGTTGATTGAAAGCTTTGCAGGGTATAGTAGTCTGTGTTGACATTTGTGATCTCTTAGAGTCTCCATGATGCTTGCCCAGGCCCTTCTGGCTTTCATAGTTTCTGATGAGAAGTCTGGTGTGATTCTGATAGGTCTACCTTCATATGTTACTTGGCCTTTTTCCCTTGCTGCTTTTAATATCTTTTCTTTGTTCTGTAGATTTAGTGTTTTGACTATGATGTGACGTGATGTGTTTCTTTTCTGGTCTAGTCTATTTGGTGTTCTGTAGGCCTCTTGTATATTTATGGACATCTCTTTCTTTAAGTTGGGAAAATTTTCTTCTATGATTTTCTTGAAAATATTTTCTGGACCTTGGAGCCTGGAGTCTTCTTTTTCATCAATTCCTATTATTCTTAGATTTTGTCTTTTCATAGCATCCTTGATTTCTTGGATATTTTGTGATTGGAATTTTTCTGATTTTACTTTTTCTTTGAGAGAAGTATCAATTTCTGCAAGTGTGTCTTCAGCTCCAGAGATTCTCTCTTCCATCTCTTGTATTCTGTTGGTGATGCTTACTTTTGTGGTTCCTGATCTTTTCTCCAAGTTCTCCAGCTCAAGAGTTTTCTCATTTTGTGTTTTCTTTATTGATTCTAATTCTGTTTTCATGCCTTGCACCATTTCTTTCATGTGTTTGAATTTGGATTCCTGTCTCTCTACGATGGACTTTATTTCTTTGTACATTTCCTTTTTGTATGCTACTAATTTTTTCTCTACTTGTGCCTCTATTTGTTTGGCTATGTTTGCCTGTGTTTCTTTAAGGTTTTTGTCTATTTCTTCTTTCTTTACCTCCAATTGAATGGCCAACTCTTTGAAAGATTTGTTCATTTCCTCCTTATGAGCCTCAAATAATTGAGCAAGCATGGCTTTAAGGTCATTTTCCTGTGCTTCGGATGAATTGGAGTATCCAGCGATTTTGGGGTTTGCTGGTGAAGTCATGATGTCCTTATTTATGTGTTCTTTCGCCTACCCCTGGCCATTGGCTTATCTGAGACCTTCCCTGTTTGTTTTGGGATTCTGCCGATCAGACTGGTACTGTCTCTCTCTCGAGTCTGGAGAATTCTTCAGGAAGTTGAGAGAGGTCCCGTGTCCTTAGCGTGTGCTGAGGACTAGCTGTACAGGCAGGTCACTTGGCAGAGATCGGGGTATCTGGGCTCTCTGCTCTCTGGTTTGGCCCTTCTTCTTTGATGTGCTCCGCCAGTTCCATGCTGCTGTCACTGCCAGGTTATGAGGTCTTGCTGCAGCTGGAGATTTCAGGGTGGTCACGTCAGTAGGAATCGGGGTAACCAGGCTTTCTCTTTTCTGGTTTGGCCCTGGTTAGTCTTAAACTGGAGGGCTGATGTGCCCCGCCAGCTCAGTGCTGCTCTGCCGCCAGGTTAGAAAGTCCCACTGTAACTGGAGACTGGGTTGCTAGTCCAGATGCTTTCTGGGAAGTCCTGGGGTCTCTTCACTGTGCTCTCCAAGCTTCGGAGGCCCAGCGCCTGATGTGTCTAGCTTGTATGGCGTTTCTGTCTGGTTTTGGTGAGTATATCGAAATTATTACTTTGAAGAGCAATGTTTACACATTAAAAGCAACGAAGAGGACCAGCAAGGTGGCTCAGCATTAGGTAAAAGATGTTTGTCCCTCAAGCCTGATGGCATGAGTTTGACCTAGGAACCGTGGAGGAAGGAGAGCCCTAACTTTACAAGTTGCCCTTTGACCCCCACATGTACACACATGCCCTCCAATAACAATAAAAAAGAAGGAAAGCACAAAGAATACGTATCCCCTTGAGAACCACCTGTTCATAGGCCCTGGTCTAGCTCTTCAGGAAGTCCATCTACTGACATTTGAATGATTCTCTTGTTTGACTGCTTTTCATTTCCAGCTTTCTCTCTGTTCTGAGCATCATCTTTGTCTTTAACCTTCTTCTGAATGTGGTTCTTACAATTAATTGGGAGTATGGTCTCAACTACAAAACTCTTGTCAAGTTGAACCTTAGAAAATGCCTAACCTTCCTAAGGATAATTTCTCTATCAGGTATTGTTGGAAAGAAGTGTTTTAATTTTTCTATTCCTTCCCTAGAAGCTCCCCAACTAAGGAGTCAGAACTCTGTGAGCCTTAATTTGAGAACATTTCTGAAAAGAAACAGTGAGAAACAATCCTAGCAGCAGTCAGGAAATTCAGTTAGTATTTTCCCTCTGCATGGCTTTCTGCTCTCTGCTGTCTTTTGAAATGAACTCTGAGGTCATTTTTCTGTCTTAGATCAAGCCACAGAACCCAACTGAATTAATTTCTTGTCTCAGTTACTGTTCTGTTGCTACAAAGTGATGTCTTGACCAATGGCATCTTATGAAAGACACGGCAATTCTTATGAAAGAAAGCATTTAATTGGGAACTTGCTTACAGTTTTAGAGGGTTAATCCATGATCATCATGGAAAGGAGTATGGTTGGAGGTAGCCAGGAAGAGAGAAAGAAAGAGAGACTAGGCATGGGCTTTTGAAGCCCATCCCCAGTGACACACCTTCTCCAACAAGGCCACACCTCCCAATCCTTCTCAAATAGTTCCACTAATTGGGGACAAAACTTTCAAACATATGAACCTGTGGGGACTACCATACTCCTGGTACCAATTTCTGTTAAAGTCACTGTGCTGTTACTGTGAAAGACACCATGACCAATGCACCCTGCACATTTTGAAAAAGCATTTAACTGATGGCTTGCTTGGTTTCAGATGGTTAGTCGGTTATGACAGGGAGTGTGGTGGAACTTGAGCAGGCATGGTACAGGAAAGTTAACTGAGAGTTTTACATTCTGACCCACCGACAGCAGGCAGAGAATGAGCCTGGTGTGATATTTTTGACTTGGAAGTTGATTTTGTTTATTTGTTATTATTTTTTTTTTATTTTAACTTACCTTTTAATAGGCTTTTAGATACCTCTTTTTAAAGAGTAGGTCTGTGTATATCCTGAAGCTTACACTCAATAAATCTTTAATAAAAACTCTGAGAAAAGTTATAATTTAATGTATACTTTAAGAATTCTATGTGCTTTAAAACTGACATTTATTTCATTTGTGTATATCTCTGTGTGTGTGTGTGTGTGTGTGTGTGTGTGTGTGTGTATGTAACTCAGGTGTATGTGTGTGGGGAAGCTGGAGGACAACATTGGGTGGCATTTCTCAGGAGCGCCCACCTTGCTTTTTGAGACAGTAACTCTTCATTGGTTTGTATCTGGCCCAAGTGGTCTGGCCTGGCTGGCTAGTGAGTCACAGGGATCTTCCTGTCCTTACCTTTGAAGTGCTGGGATTACAAGCTTACATCACCATGCCTGGCTTTTTATGGTGGCTGATTTTACCGTGACTGGCTTTTTACGTGGGTTGTGGAGAGTAAACTCTGTTTCTTATGCTTGTATGACAAACACTTTGCCAACTGAGACATTTCTCTCCCCAAAACCTCTTTAAATAGAAATCAAGACCTTAAAAAATCGTCCCTGATATTTAATTTTTGCATAGCCCTAGCTAGCCTGGAACTTGCTGTATGTACTAGACTGGCCTCCAACTCAGACCCACCTACCTCTGCCTTCCAAGTGCTGGGATTAAAGGCATGCACCACTGCACTTAACCTCAAATATATATATATATATATATATATATATATATATATATATATATATGTATATATTTTTTTTTTCAGAACAAAAATTAGAAAAAAAATGGATTTACTTCTTGTGAATGCGTAAGGCCTTCACTCACATTATGACTGTTTCTCTTTTAGACCCTACGAAAGTGAGTGCTAAAGGGATCAGCAAAAAGGGATCCCAGGTGGGACTGCGGTCGCAAAGCCTCAACAGAGAGCCGCTTCGGAAAGATACAGATATCGTAACAAAGCGGGTTCTTTCTGCAAGACTTCTGAAAATCAACGAGTTGCAGAACGAAGTGTCCGAACTGCAGGTCAGGTTAGCCCAGCTGCTGAAAGAAAACAAGGCTTTGAAAAGCCTTCAGTTTCGCCAGGAGAAAGCACTGAATAAGTTCGAAGATGCGGAGAGTGAAATCTCGCAACTGATACACCGCCATAACAACGAGGTTACTGCGCTCAAAGAACGCCTACGGAAGTCCCAGGAGAAAGAACGGGCGACGGAGAAGAGGGTGAAAGATACAGAAGGCGAACTATATAGGACAAAATTTTCCTTACAGAAACTGAAAAAGATCTCCGAGGCTAGGCACCTTCCAGAACGAGATGATTTGGCCAAGAAACTAGTTTTGGCAGAATTAAAGTTAGATGACACCGAGAGAAAAATTAAGGTAAAATTGTATGCCTTCCCATTGTGTTTGGTGATAGGTTTGTGGGCTCTGATTAAGCAACCCATTGCAACTGGGCCTTGGCTTAGACCTGAAAGTAGTTTTTAATATTAATTTCCTGGGATAGAAATTAAGGACAGAGTCAGGTTGGTGGTGCGGGCCTTTAGCACCAACACTGAGATATCAGAGGCCAGGCATCTTGGTAAGTTTGAGACCGCTACATACCCTGTCTCAAATAACAACAGTAACAACAAACCCTCAAAAGAGAGGAAGGACAACTAAGAAGGTGTATGCAGGAGCTGGGGAGAAGGCTTGGGTTGTAAAGTACTTGCCCCTCAAACATGAGGAGCTGAGTTCCACCCAAAGTACTTCCTTAAAATTGCTGGGTGTGGGTGGTGGTGAACACTTGAAATTGCAGTGCTGGGGAGGGGAGGTGCAGACAAGCGCCCCTGTGAGGCTCACTAAGCAGCTGGGGAGCTCCAGCTGCCAGTGAAAGACCAAGGCAGGCAGCAGCTGGGAAAGAAGCCCAGGGTTGATCTCCAGCGTCAACACATGCACACACGTATGCATACCTTCACTTACACAAAAGACTGTGTATGTAAGAACTTACTGTCAAAGACTGTATATGTAACTAATAATCCACCTCCTGATAGATAAATTTGAATCTTAGTCATTTCTGGAAATGTTCTGTTTGGTAAATATTCTGTACAAAGCGTCCCTTTCCAAGAAGCTGGAAGTTCATGCAGGACGAGATCATAAGGAGGCAGAGAGAAGGCCGTGGAATACCATGATAAAAACAAACAAACAAAAACCTAGCTTCATGTTGAGATCTTTGATCCACTTGGACTTTAATTTTGTGCAGGGTGATAAATAAGGATCTATTTGCATTTTTCTACATGTAGACATCCAGTTAGACCAGCACCATTTGTTGAAGATGCTGTCTTTTTTCCATTGTATGGCTTTGGCATCTTTGTCAAAGATCAGGTGTCCATAAGTGTGTGGGTTTATTTCACAGTCTTCTATTCAATTCTGTTGATCCACCATTCTGTTTCTATGTCAGTTTTTATAACTGTTGCTTTATAGTACAGCTTGAGATCAGGGATGGAGATACCTCCAGAAGATCTTTTAATGTAGAGGATTGTTTTAGCTATTCTGGGTTTCTTGTTACTCCATATGAAGTTGAGGATTTTTCTTTCAAGGTCTGTAAAGAATTGTGTTGTTAATTTGATGGGAATTGCATTGAATCTGTAGATTGCTTTTGGTAAGATGGCCATTTTTACTATGTTAATCCTGCCAAGCCATGAGCATGGGAGATCTTTCCATCTTCTGATATTTTCTTCTATTTCTTTCTTCAGAGACTTGAAGTTATTTTTCATAAAAGTCTTTGACTTGCTTGGTTAGAGCTACACCAAGGTACTTTATGTCTTTTGTGGCTATTGTGAAGGGTTGTTTCCCTAATTTCTTTCTCAGCCCTTTTGTCTTTTCTATAGACGGGGGCAACTGATTTTTTTTTTTTTTTTTTTTTTTTAGTTAATGTTGTATCCAGCCATTTTGCTGAAGGTGTTTATCAGCTGCAGGAATTCCTTGGTAGATTTTTTTGGGATCAGTCAGGTATACTATCATATCATCTGCAAATAGTGATACTTTGACATCTTCCTTTTTTATTTGAATCCCCTTTATCTCCTTTAATTGTCTTATTGCTCTAGCAAGGACTTCAAGAACAATGTTGAAGAGATATGGAGAGAGTGGGCAGCCTTGCCTTGTTCCTGATTTCAGTGGGATTGATTTAAGTTTCTCTCCATTTAGTTTGATGTTGGCTATAGGCTTGCAGTATATTGCTTTTACTTTGTTTAAGTATGTGCTTTGTATTCCTGATCTCTCCAGAACTTTAAACATAAATGAATTTTGGATTTTATCAAATGCTTTTTCAGCATCTAAGGAGATGATCATGTGGTTTTCTCCTTCAGTTTGTTTATATGGTGGATTACATTGGTGGATTTTTTATATATTGAACCACCCCTGCATGCCTGGGATGAAGCCTATTTGGTCATGATGGATAATATCATTTATGTGTTCTTGGATTCAGTTTGCAAGTTTTTTATTGAGCATTTTTGCATCAATGTTCATAAAAGAAATAGATCTGAAGTTGTCTTTCTTTGTTGGGTCTTTGTGTGATTTAGATATCAAGGTGACTATGGCTTCATAGAATGAGTTTGGTAATGTTCCTTCTGTTTCTATTTTGTGGACTAATTTGAAGACAGTTGGAGTTAGCTATTCTTTGAAGGTCTGGTAGAATTCTGTGCTAAAACCATCTGGCCCTGAGCTTTTTTTTTGAAAGGGAGACTTTTGATGACAGCTTCTATTTCCTTGGGGGATATAAGACTATTTAATCTATTTATCTGGTCTTGATTTAATTTTGGTAAATGGAATCTATCAAGAAAATTGTCCATTTCAATTAGATTTTTATATTTTGTGGCATATAGCCTTTTGTAGTAAGACCTAATGATTGTCAGTTGTTATGTCCCCCTTTTCATTTCTGATTTTGTTGATTTGAATAGTGTCTCTCTGCCTTTTAGTTAGTTTGGCTAAGGGTTTGTCTATCTTGTTGATTTTCTCAAAGAATCAGCTCTTGATTTCATTGATTCTTTGAATTGTTCTCTTTGTTTCTAGTTTATTGATGTCAGCCCTGAGTTTGATTATTTCCAGCCATTTACTCCTCTTGGGTATATCTGCTTCTTCCTGCCCCTACCCCCCCCCCCCAAGGGCTTTCAGGTGAGTCATTAAGTTGCTTGTATGAGATGTCTCAAACTTCTTTCTGGAGGTACTTAGTACTAGGAACTGTCCTCTTAGCACTGCTTTCATTGTGTCCCATAAATTTGAGTATGTTGTGCCTTCACTTTCATTGAATTCTAGGAAGTCGTTAATATCTTTCTTTACTTCTTTCCTTACCCATATGCCATTGAGTAGAGAGTTATATAGTTTCCGTGTGTGTGTGTGTAGGCTTTTTGCTATTTCTGTTGTTGAGGTCCAGCTTTAGTCCATGGTGGTCTGATAGGATACAAGGGATTATTTCAATCTTCTTGTATCTGTTGAGGCTTGATTTGTGACCAACCATATGGTCTAGTTTAGAGTAGGTTCCATGAGGTGCTGAGAAGAAGACAAATTCTTTTGTGTTTGGGTGAAAGGTTCTATAGATGTGTGTTAGGTCTGTTTGATTCATGACATCTGTTAGTGTCATTGTTTCTTTGTTTAATTCTGTTTTGCTGACCTGTTCTTTGGTAAGAGTGGGGTGTTGAAGTCTTCCACTGTTAATGTGTGGAGATTTATGTGTGGTTCATGTTTTATTAATGTTTCTTTTACAAATGTGGGTGACCTTTTATGTGGGCATATATGTTCAGAACTGTGGTATCTTCTTGGTGGAATTTTCCTTTGATGAGAATATAGTGGCCCTCCTTATCTCTTTTGTTTAATTTTGGTTGAAAGTCTATTTTATTAGATATTAGAATGGCTACTCCTGCTTGCTTCTTGTGTTCATTTCCTTGGAAAACCGTCTTCCAGCCCTTTACTCTCAGGTAATGTCTATGTTTGTGACTTAGGTGTGTTTCTTGTGTGCAACAGATTGATGGGTCCAGTTTACACATCCATTCTGTTAGTCTGTGTCTTTTTATTGGAGAGTTGAATCCATTGATATTGAGAGAGATTAATGATTACTGGCTGTTAGATTCTTTGATTTTGATGTTGGTTGTGGTAGTGTGTTTGGGTGCATGGCTACTTTTAGTTTTGCTGCAGTGAGATTATTTATTTCCTGTGTTTTCCTGAATGTAGTTAGCTTTCTTGGGTTGTATTTTTCCTTCTAGTATCTTCTGTAAGGCTGGATTTGTGGGTAGATATTGTTTAAATTTGTTTTTGTTGTTGAATATCTTGTTTTCTCCAATTATGATGACAGCGAATTTTGCTGGGTATAGTAGCCTGGGCTGACATCTGTGTTCTCTTAGGGTCTGCATGATATTCGTCCAGGCCCTTCTGGCTTTCATAGTCTCTGTTGAGAAGTCAGGTGTGATTCTGATGGGTTTGTCATTATATGTTACTTGGCCTTTTTCCCTTGCAGCTTTTAGTATTTTTTTCTTTGTTCCATATACTTACTGTTTTGATTATATGGCAGGAGGACTTTCTTTTCTGGTCTAACTTATTGGGTGTTCTGTAGACCTCTTGTATTCTTATAGGCCTCTCCTTTAAGTTGAGGAAATTTTCTTCTATGATTTTGTTGAAAATATTTTCTGGGCCTGAGAGATGGGAATCTTCTTTTTTCCTCTATTCCTATTATTCTTAGGTTTCTTGTTTTCATGTTTTCTAGTATTTCTTGGATGGTTTGTGTCAGGAATCTTTTGGATTTAACATTTTCTTTAATGGATACATTGATTTCTTCCATTTTATCTTCCACACCTGAGATCTTTTTTTCATCTCTCGTACTCTGTTGGTTATGCTTACCTCTGTAGTTCCTGTTTTCTTCCCTAAGCTCTTTCTCTCCACAATTTCCTCCATTTGTGTTTTCTTTATTTTTTCCAGTTCTATCTTCAGATATTGAGCCATTTTGTTGATTTCATTCACTTGTCTGACTGTATTTTCCTGTTTTTCCTTCAGTTCCTTCACTGTTTGTTTGAACATTCCTTTGTTTTCTTTTATTTCTTTCAGTGATTTAAATATTTCCTATCTAAAGGCCACTAACTGTTTGGCTGCAGCTTTCTGTATTTCTTTACAGATGGCCATACTCTGTTTGACTTTATCTTCCTCTATTTTCGTTATGAATTTCATTTGTTTCCTCCATTATCCTCTTCATAAACATAGATGTAAGGTCGTCTTCTTGAATTTCACTTATGTTAGGGTATCCAGGGCTACTTTCCCCTAGATAACTGGGTTCTGGAGATGCCATATTGCTTTGGCTTCTGTTGGTTGTGCTTTTACACTGGCCTCTACCCATCTGGCTGTCCGGTGTTGGCTGTTAGTTTCTGGTGCCTGGTGGAATCCTGGGGTGGGGAGAATCCCCTTGGCAGGAAGATGGTTGTTCCTGAAAGAAGGCTTCTCAGCTTTTTGGGTATGGTCATCCAGTGGCCAGAGTGTCTCAGGGAATTGCTACAGGTTACTTCAGGTGTATGGACCTGTGTGGTAACTGTGGTCATTGTAGTCAGGGGGGCTGTCCTTTCAACAGGAGAAGTCCTGGAGACAGATGCCCTGCCACTGGGTTTTTTTTACTGTGAATTTAGTGAGCTGCTGCTGCTGCTCTTACACTGTTTTTGCTGGGCGTAGCCCTCTTGAAGAACCAGGGAGCCCTGAAGTTTGGTTAGTTTAGCTAGGGGTACTGGTTGTACCTTGGAGCAGTGTCTGGGGGCTGATACTGTGGATCCCAGGCTTCTGTAGGTCTGAGGTTGGAGTTCCTTGTCCTAGTACCCAAGCGGTAATCATTGGCAGGTGAGCACAGCACATAGGCATGCAACAGGAGGCTGCGGGAACCCAGGAACCCAGGAACCCAGGAACCCAGGAACCCAGGAACTTTTCCAGAGAACTTTTTGTGGTGGTGGGAGATTCGGCTGGGTGCCCTGAGGTCAGACCTGCTGTTTCCCTCTTCATAGGGTTTCCTCCTGACAGGGAATCCCGGTCTCTGGTGCCCTGGGGCCCACAGTTCTGAGATGGTGAGTTGGGCATGAGGCAGGTCTCTGTGCTGGCAGCTGAGTGCCCTCTGGGCCCTGGGTACCTTTTCCAGCGATTGTCTGGGTGACCTGAGTTCAGTCCTGATTCTTCCTTCACCATGTGGTTTTCTCTCGACTAGAAATCTCAGTCTCTGGTGTTGTGGGGCCCACAGTTCATTCTGGGATGGTGATCAGAGCACTCAAGTGTGTGGCTCTGGGCTGGTGACTGAGTGCCTGCTGGGACCCGGGAACTCTTCCAGGATTAGCTGGGTGACCTGAACCTGATTAATTCCCGTATTGTGGGGTTTCCTCTCGCCTAGGAAACCTAATCACTGGGCCCAGAGTTCAGTCTATTGGTTGCTGTCCTGCTCATCAGACACAGTGTTCTCTCAGTGCCACCATTTTAGATTCCTAATTTATTTCATTTTTGCAGGTGCGTGCTTACTTTCATACACGCGCCCAGTTTGTGTGTGTGTGTGCATGTGTGTGCATGTGTGTGTGTGCATGTGTGTGCATGTGTGTGTGTCTGTGCACACGCATGCACATGTGTGTGTGTCTGCCTTGGATCACCCGATTTGGATACTAAGAGCCCAGTGCAGTAGCAAGCACTCTTAAGTACTCACGTGTGCCTGGAGTTTTGCTAGGAACTGTTTTGTGCACAGATCATTTTGTGGTGACGCTCACCTCAAGTTTTCCAGCTATGAGTGAAAGGTGTCTCTGTGCATTTGACTCCTGTTTGATTCCTAAATAGTTTCAGGTTTTCTCAGATCATTTTTAACTTGTTCTTTTAATTTTTAAAGCTTATTTCTATTATAAAAACTAGATTTTCAGTTGACTGTTTTATGCACACAAAAGATTGTTGTGGTTTTAGAAACGACCCAGGTTTTAGGATAACGGATTTATAAGCTCCTGTCTCGGAGTCCGAGACAGGAGACCCATGCTGCTTCTGTGCATTAACGTTGTGTTGGGATCAGTGTTTAATATGCAAGTGGGGGCCTTCCTGTGCTAAGTCTCTGGTGTCACACCTGCTGCCACACCTTACTAACTCTGTATGTGGTGTCTTCTGAGCTCCCCCAGGGGAGTTCTTTACCCGTTAGCTTATTCCTTTACTCTTCCCTACACCTTTGGCGTCTGACTCAGGATGTGTAATTATCTCCTTTCTAATTTCACTAATGAACTGAGAACCTAAAATAGTTGTTACCGAGTTTATAGTTTGGCTGTGAAGTGTGGCTTTTGCTGTTACGCCTCATTCAGCATCTTAAATTTTGCCTCACCCACTCTAAGTTCATTTTTCCCTCTAGGCCAGCTGGTGATGGCGAAGGCCAGTAACGGTTAAGGGATCCAGTGATGACTGTGATGTTGCATTTTGCACACAGTAAACTCAAGGGTGCCTTGGCTCTGTCTGGCAGTTGTGGGAGCAGTTGTGGCGGGATGGCTGAGGATGACTGGCTGTGTGGTGCTGAGGATTTTTAAAATTTTTTTGCTGTTTTTTTAAATATATGTTATCTATGTATGGACCACATACATCTTGCAAAACAAAAATTTTATGTCTTTCAGTTTGTTTTGCTTTACTTTCTTATGTTTTACTTTTAAATGCATTTTATTATGCATAACACATTGAACATAATGTTATTACTAGGTCCATACATATACTAAAAATGATTACAATAATAAAACAATATCCATTATCTCAAAGAGTTGTATATATTTTTCTTTGTGATATGAACAGTTAGCATGTACTCATATGTTTAACATCTTGATCATATTATACTAATTTTTATATTGTCTGTCACATCTTTGACATTTTGAGATTTTATATTCATTTATTAATTTTTGAGACTTTCCTACATTGGCACTATAATCATTTATATCCCATACTCTTCCTCCAACTCTTCCAGCGTGCCCCCTTCTACTCTCTGCATGGCTTCTTTCATTACTGTCACATTACATGTAAATACAACCTGCCGAGTCCATTCAGTGTTGCTCATATGTACATATCTTTTGCAATGACTTGGGATTGGCTAGCCTATTGGGGGCTCATCCTTCGGAGAGGCTGAGGCTTCCTCTCTTGGATGCATTCATTTCCTGTAGCTCTTCATAAATAGATGGTGCCTTAGGAAATTTCCCCCATCCATGTTGAATGTCAGCTGTTTTTATCATTGTTCAAGTCTTGTTTTGGAGAGTATATTGTTTAATATTTCAGGGGTGCAACTTCCCTGTCGTATAGAGTATAGAATCTTTCTGCAGAGGACGTGGTCCTCGGGCTCTTACAATTTTTCTGCCTCCTCTTCCACAATGTTTGCCGAGCCTTAAGTGTAGGGGTTGTATTACAGATGTATCTATAGACAAGGCTTGGTAACTGCAGTTGCTCTCTGCAGTTTAATTAGGTGTAGATTTCTGTGGTTGCCTCCATCTTCTACCAGAAGCTTTTCTGATGAAGTTTTAGAGCTACACTTTGCTGTGGGTATGAGGATAGTTATTTAGTTAGAAATTATCCTGGCTTAGGAACATGAAAATAATAGGCTCTCCTCTAGGGTCCATGACCTCACCAGTCACAGGGAGTTGGCAAGGTTTATAGTTCCAGACATGAATTCCCTCCTGTTGATCAGACTTTAAGTCCTAGGAGGTGTCTATTGTGTTACCCCCAAGATTTAAATGTCACTGTTAGACCCTTGGTATGTTTGCCATGCTGGTCATTATTGTGAGTTGTAGGCTTTACAGCTGGGTGGTACTTTTAATTGCTTTTCTTGGCAACTTGCATAACCCCTTGAAAAACTGAGAGCTAGTTGTCAAGGAGGAAGCTTCCTGGTCACTTCCAGCTTGACTTCTCCATGTCCTGTGTCTGAAGTATGTGTTGTCTTCAGCAATGGGTTCATACCTTCAAGTTCTGGGAAACAACTAGGGCCAACAGCATACCTGTATTGCTTGGGGACATCCTTGGACACCCCTGACAAATGGCTGGAAGGAAGATTTCCTACTTCTTGCACTGGATTTTTTTGTTAGCCCATGGCTCTTTGGAGGAAACAAAAACCCAGGTGGCATAATTTCATTTTAATTATTTAATATATACTATATATATTTTAAGTAAGTATAATGTTTCCCTGTGTTTTTTTTATTCATCCTTCATATCCTTTATCCCTCCTCCCACCCACTCCGCAATATTGCCTTCATTCCCTCCTCCCCTTCATTGTTTTTTTCTTTGCCCCTCCATAGCACCAATGTCTTAGTACTCCCATCTGTATAGCTCCTCCCCTTCTGGTTCCCAGTCCCTTATTCCACTCCTGGTTTCTGCAGAGACTCCAGGTTGTAGACACACATCCAAACATTCAGAACCAGGATCCACAAATAAGCAAGAACATGTGGCATTTGTCTTTCCTTGCTCAGTGTAATACCTTCTAGTTTCATGCATTCACTTATAAATTTCATGATTTTATTTTTCTTTACAACTGAATAATATTCCATAGTGTGTAGGTACCATACTTTCCTTATCCATTCATAAGTTTATGGGTGTTTAAATTGATTCCATTACTTAGTTCTTGAGAATAGAGCATCATGGCTGAGTAATTATCTGTAGAATAGGAAGTCAGGCCCTTTGGTCATATGCTGAGGAATGGTATAGCTGAGCTACATGGTGGATTTACTTTTAGTCTTTTGAACATTTCCACACTGATTTCCAGAATGACTGGACCAGTTTGCAAAAATACCAGCAATGAATGAGGGTTCCTGTTCCCTACATTCTTTTACAGCTTTGGTTCTAATTTGTTTTGTTGATCTTAGCCATTTAAATTGAAATCACACAATTTTAATTTGCATTTCTCTAATTGCTGGGGATAATCAAGATACATTTATGTATGTATGTATGTATGTATGTATGTATGTATGTATGTATGTATGTATGTATTTTGAGAACTCTGTTCAAACCCATTGTCCATTTTTAAGTTGGGTTTTTTGTTTTCTTGACTTTTTTTGTTTCTTTAAATATTCTGAATATGAATCCTCTATTAGACATATAGATGATGAAGGATCTCTCCCACTCTGTGGGCGTCCTCTTCACTTGGATGTTCCCTTTAGTTGGCTTTATTCCTGAGTGGGTAGAGTCCTATCAGAAAGCCTTTTCTTAGACCTGCATGCTGGAGGATGCTGCCTGTGTTTTTTCTTCTAGCAGTTCTACCATTTCAAGGTTTCACATTGAGCTCTTTAATCCATTGGAGTTAATTTTTGTGCAGCATGATATAAGTCTAGTTTTACTCTTTTACATATGGACATCAGTTTCTTCAGCTTCATTTTTTTTTTTTTTTTTTTTTTTGAAAATGGTATCTTTTCTGCAGTGTATATCTTTGGCATCAAATACAAGATGGCTATAGTTATATGTGGTCATATTTGGGTATTCTGTATTGTTCCATTGATTCCATGTCTGTCTTTGTGCCAGTACTATACAATTTGAATTACTATAGCTTGAACTCTGGCACTGTTATGTTTTTTCAGGACCACTTTGGCTTTTCAGGTCTTTGTGGTTCTGTATTAACTTCAGGGCCTTATTTTCATTTGGATGGGGATTTAGTTTTCTTTTATTTCAGTGTATTCTGTACTTAGGCTGGGACTTGGGAAAGGCAGTTTTTTGTTTCTAAGGACGTCAGGCCACAGTTTTTACCCCTCATCGCGTGCACTTATCATGAGAAATGGAGGGAGGCATTCTTCGACAGCTAAGTTTAACTAGTTGAGTATCAACAGCTTCCCCATGATCATCAGCTTATAGTGTGGCTGCAATCTTGTTTTCTTATTTGGTGTGAGTGACAAGATGTATGGAAACTTAGTACTTCAGCACTGCAACCAGTGGTTTAGAAATGAGTGTGTTTAAAGAGATGAATAGTGAAAGATTTCAGGCCAGGCACGGGTGGCTCTCGCCTTCAATCCCAGCACTTGAGAGGCAGAGACAGATGGATCTCTGAGGTCCAGGGCATCCTGGTCTACATGGTGAGTTCCAGGACACCCAAGGCTACACAGAAACCCTGTATTGAAAAACAAAACAAAATAGTGAAAGTTTCAGTGGAGTCACCTGCCCTGCCTGACAGTTGTTCTCCTCTTTAAAGAATCAGCTCACCTATAGTAGCACTTGTTCCAGTCTCAGGATGTACCAGGGTGAACTGCTTGATGGAGTTGATCTTGCTCAACATTGTACAAAAGCCTGGCGCCTAAATCAGACCACATGTGTAACTATTGTTTAAAATTACTGTATACCTTTACTTTGGGTTTTATATGCCTTTATTTGGGGGTTTTATTTCAAGCTTGTGGCATTTAAATTAAAAGCATATTAAGTTATATAAAAATTGAATGCACATTGGGACACCAGGTTATGTTTTGGTATGTGTATATATTGCCAGAAACTTTCAAAATTCTTTTTTTGCAGCCTTTTCAGATCCATAGCACATTGTTGTATACAGTTACCCTTCAGAGTAGCAGCTCACTGTTGTCTGTGATCACCCTTTTGCATAACAGCTCTCTGTTGGCTGCGGTCATCCCTCTGGTCTCTGTTGTGGGCTGCAGTCATCCCTCTGGTCTCTGTTGTTGGCTGTGGTCATCCCTCTCTCTCTGTTGGCTGTGGTCATCCCTCTCTCTGTTGGCTGCGGTCATCCCTCTGCTCTCTGTTGATGGCTGTGGTCATCCCTCTGGTCTCTGTTGTTGGCTGTGGTCATCCCTCTGGTCTCTGTTGGTTGTGGTCATCCCTCT
>NW_026586662.1:4798214-4808452 GCF_907164565.1 Psammomys obesus
TTGGCTGTGGTCATCCCTCTCTCTCTGTTGGCTGTGGTCATCCCTCTGGTCTCTGTTGGTGGCTGTGGTCATCCCTCTGCATGACAACTCTTTGTTGTTTTCTTTAGCCACTGTACTGTGCACCAGCACACTTTAACAACTTATTGAATGGTCTTCTCAAAATAGCGGCTCTATTTTATCATACGTTCTTTAATACATTAATACAAATTTTACTACGTAAACCCTGCTATTGAAAGCAGAAACACCTGTTTTAGTTATAGGGTACAGTGGTTTTCAAACATTTAGAACTCATCAACAACCCTTCTCCAGCAGTGCTTTTGTTTGTGGGTGTACCTACTGATGTTGTCCACATTAGGAATTATAGTTTAGAACATTTAAAGTATTTATTATTTAAACAATGATAAGTAGCTGTTACATTATAAAATATTTCAGTATAATGATAACGGAGTGGTTAAGAGCACTGGTCTCTCTTACAGAGGACTCCATTTTGGTTTCCAGCACCCACGTGATACCTCATAGTCATCCGTATGTTATTTCTGTTCCCATGTCCTATTGTAGCCTCCACAGGCACCAGGAACATATTAGGTATCACATACCTATCTGCAGCCAAGCACTTAGACACATAATATAAGTAAGTAAGTAAGTAAGTAAGTAAGTAAGTAAGTAAGTAAGTAAGTAAATAAATAAATAAATAAATAAATAAATAAATTAAAAAGGTTTTTAAATAATAGTTTTCTTCTGAACTTGAAATAAATCAATATGGAAATGGTTCGTTTTCTATATTTGTAAGTTTCTTTCCTGTCTGACTCCGTAAAGGATAGCTGCGTCCTTGTATCTGCTTCTGCACTCAGTCTGTTGCAGTTTGCTGTTGTAACTAATAAATGTGTAGCCCATCCGGCCTCCCACAGCTATTTACACTAATTAGAAGACAGAGGCACATTTTAATAGCACTTTAAACAAGTAGATATTCTTTAATATTACTCTAAAACCTAATAGTGTATTCTCAAACTTTGTCTTCCTGACCCAGGGCTGCAGGTTAATCAGAGCAGACACTAACAGTCTGTCTTGAAACAGGTGTCAGGGATTGTGACCATCCTAGGAGTCCACAGTCACCAAACAGAGTTGTCTTCCGGCCTTTATGAAAAGATGAAACTGTAATTACTGTACATAAGCTACAGTTCTTTTAAAGCACTATAGAAAGCTGTAGGTGAGCATTTCATGATGAAAATCCAGCTCTACTTTTAGCATCAGATTGGAACAGAATAAGTTACTTTGTAAGGAAAACATGGTGAGGCTATTGAGACTTCCTACATTTTAGCAGTTGGTGAAAATTTAGGAGGCAGTTTGCTGTTCTGGAGCTCAGAATATATCCCTGTGAAAGCAAGCCTCGGCAAACTTTTCTCTTGGTAGATTTTCTTATAAGAGGCCATTACTCTTGGGGAGGGAATGAGGGACCGGGATACAGCTGGGATACAGAGTTAACAAAATGTGACTAATAAAAAAAAAGAGGCCATTACTCAGTTTCCCTTTATTCCAGGCTTCCCTCACAAAGTGCCGTTTTCTTGTGAAAGTAGTACTGCTTCTCAAGTAAACAGTCTTTAGAAGCAAGGACTAGTTGAGCATTGAGCATAATTTCTTACTGGCCACCTGGGTCTATTTCTGTCTCCTCGTGCACCTTCCTCTAGTGGTCAGACTCTGCTCTTGGAGCTTCTGAACCTCAAATCTCTACCGCTGCATCACCTCCTTCTATGTTGTTTCTAACATGAGAAGTGAATTAAGACAATAATGGATGTCAAGTCAACAGGTTATCTCTGTTCTTGTCCTCTTGTTTTGTGGCTGTCTTCACCCCCAGGCTTCAGCTGGCACATCTAGGGAACCAAATGGTAGGACTCCTGATGGGCCACTAAGCTCTGAGATCTGATGGGGTCTAAGTTATACTTAAAATTTTTACTATCACATCTATCTGTCTGTCTGTTGTCTGCCTGCCTGCCTATCTGTGTCTATCAGCTATCTATTGTGTTTATGTGCATGTGCAAGCATGCATATGTGCATTTGTGTCTCTCTGTCTATGTCTCTATGTGGTGACTTATATGCCATGGCATGCTAGCGGAAGTCAGAGGACATCTTGTGGGTTCGAGTTCTCTCCTTCTTCCATGTGGACTGCAGAAATTGAATTCAGGTCATCAAGCTTGGTAACAAGCACCTTTATTTTCTGAATCATCTCACTGACCCTGAAGTCATAATGTTTAAGCCTTCCATGTCCCAAAATACTTTTAAGTTGGGAAACTTTTAATTTCCTGTGGCCAAAGTTATTGAGGTTTTGTTTGTTTGTTGTTGTTGTTTATTTATTGTTGCTGTATAAAGATTTTACTTTTATTTTGTGATATATGTGTGGAGATATGTAGATGTTGCAGGTGCCAAAAGACGGCATGGAGTGCGATAGAGTTGGAGTTACAAGTAATTGTAAATCATCAAATGTGGGTGCTGAGAACTGAATTATAGTCCTTTGTGGGAACATTATGTGTTCTTTTTTGTTTAATTAATTTATTTTTTATAAATTGCAGTTTATTCACTTTGTATCCCAGCAGTAGCCCCCTCCTTCATCCCCTTCCAATCCGACCTTCCTTCCTCATCTCCTCCCATGCCCCTCCCCAAGTCCACTGATAGGGGAGGTCCTCTTCCCCTTCCCTCTGACCCTAGCCTATCAGATCTCATCAGGACTGGCTGCATTGTCTTCCTCTGTGGCTTGGTAAGGCTGCACCCTGCCTCAGAAGGAGGTGATCAAAGAGCCAGCCACTGAGTTCATGTCAGAGACAGCCCCTGTTGCCATTACTAGGTAACTCACTTGGAGACTGAGCTGCCATGGGCTACATCTGTGCAGGGGTTCTAGGTTATCTCCATGCATAGTCCTTGGTTGGAGTATCAGTCTTAGAAAAGACCTCTATGCCCAGACTTTTTCCTGTCCTGTTTCCTGTTTTCTCCCTCTTCCAATGTCCGTCCTATATGCCTTTCTGAGTGAGTGAGGATTGATCATCTTAGTCAGGGTCCTCCTCCTTGCTTAGCTTCTTTAGTATACAGATTTTAGGGGGCGGAGCCAAGATGGCGACTAGCACACACAGTTTCTGAGCTGTGGAAGAGATAAAGTTCTGAGCTGATGTGTGGAAGAACTTCTGAAGCCAGGGAAACAACGGAGAGACTTTCTAAACAACAGGGAACATCGCAGGAGGTGAAAACCTTGGTCTCGGGTCACCCACGGACTTGATTGGGGAAGGTGAGAAACGATCCTTTGATCTCTCGGCACTCCCCTCCCCCAGACCTCCCCCCTCCTCGGCACAGCTGACTCGCCTTTCTCAGACTCGCCTTTCTCAGCGCAGACCTAACTGCCTGGGGCCTGCAGCCACTGAGGCGGAGCCCCAAGCCCTTTATCGGCAAAGGCCAGCAGTACTGTGTCTCGGAGCCCCAGATTCACTCGCGGCGGCTGCACCATCCTCCCAGGGCCCGAGTCTGCTAGACGCCATACTAGCTCCGCACGAGCGCCATCACTGACGGTACGGCCCGCCCAATCCCACAGTGACAGAGAATACGCTATATACTCACCAAAACCAGACAAAAACGCCATACAAGCTAGACACACCAGGCGCTGGGCCTCCGAAGCTTGGAGAGCACAGTAAAGAGACCCCAGGACTTCCCAGAAAGCATCTGGACTAGCAACCCAGTTACAGCGGGACTTTCTAACCTGGCGGCGGAGCAGCACTGAGCTGGCGGGGCACATCAGCCCTCCAGTTTAAGACTAACCAGGGCCAAACCAGAGAACAGAAAGGCTGATTACCCCGATTCCCACTGACGTGACCACCCTGAAATCTCCAGCTGCAGCAAGACCTCATAACCTGGCAGTGACAGCAGCACGGAACTGGCGGAGCACATCAAAGAAGCAGGGCCAAACCAGAGAACAGAGAGCCCAGATACGCCAATCTCTGCCAAGTGTCCTGCCTGTAAGTGAGTGCACCCTTGAGAATCTGCAGCTCCACTGATCCTGGGTTCTGCTAAAACAGAAGCCAGGCATCGAACCCCCTCCCACCCATATACCCACTTTGGGAAACAGAGGGGCACTTGGAACATTGAAGTTCCTGCTCTGTGGGTCTAATTGAGGAGTTAAGGCAGTTAATGCCAGAAATTGCGCTGCGATCATCACTAGCGCCTGCGACATATACATTGCAGAGCCCCTCCCACACACTCAAGGGTTCAACATTAGCCATCACTCTGTCCCTCAAGACACACGCCCACACCCACTTACACACACACACACATATACACACACACGCACGCACGCTTGCATTTGCCTCTGTTTGCGCCTGCGTACTTTCCTCCCACAGGTACAGCTAGTCCTCAGCATACGCTAAGGACACGGGACCTCTCTCAACTTCCTGAAGAATTCTCCAGACTCGAGAGAGAGACAGTACCAGTCTGATTGGCAGAATCCAAAAACAAACAGGGAAGGTCTCAGACAAGCCAATGGCCAGGGGTAGGCGAAAGAACACTTCCAACATAAATCAGGACATCATGACTTCACCAGCAAACCCCAAAATCGATGGATACTCCAATTCATCAGAAGCACAGGAAAATGACCTTAAAGCCATGCTTGCTCAATTATTTGAGGCTTATAAGGAGGAAATGAACAAATCTTTCAAAGAGTTGGCCAGTCAATTGGAGGTAAAGAAAGAAGAAATAGACAAAACCCTTAAAGAAACACAGGCAAACATAGCCAAACAAATAGAGGCACAAGTAGAGAAAAAATTAGTGGCATACAAAAAGGAAATGAACAAGGAAATAGAGTCCATCGTAGAGAGACAGGAATCCAAATTCAAACACATAAAAGAAATGGTGCAAGGCATGAAAACAGAATTAGAATCAATAAAGAAAACACAAAATGAGAAAACTCTTGAGCTGGAGAACTTGGAGAAAAGATCAGGAACCACAAAAGTAAGCATCACCAACAGAATACAAGAGATGGAAGAGAGAATCTCTGGAGCTGAAAACACACTTGCAGAAATTGATACTTCTCTCAAAGAAAAAGTAAAATCAGAAAAATTCCAATCACAAAATATCCAAGAAATCAAGGATGCTATGAAAAGACAAAATCTAAGAATAATAGGAATTGATGAAAAAGAAGACTCCAGGCTCCAAGGTCCAGAAAATATTTTCAAAAAAATCATAGAAGAAAATTTTCCCAACTTAAAGAAAGAGATGTCCATAAATATATAAGAGGCCTACAGAACACCAAATAGACTAGACCAGAAAAGAAACACATCATGTCACATCATAGTCAAAACACTAAATCTACAGAACAAAGAAAAGATATTAAAAGCAGCAAGGGAAAAAGGCCAAGTAACATATGAAGGTAGACCTATCAGAATCACACCAGACTTCTCATCAGAAACTATGAAAGCCAGAAGGGCCTGGGCAAGCATCATGGAGACTCTAAGAGATCACAAATGTCAACCCAGACTACTATACCCTGCAAAGCTTTCAATCAACATAGATGGAGAAAACAAAATATTCCATGACAAAACTAAATTTACGCAATATCTATACAGCAAACCAACCCTACAGAAGATACTAGAAGGAAAACTCCAATCCAACAAAAACGAATTTACCCAAGAAAACAGGGCATACAGATAATATCCCAACAAAAATGAAAAGAAAACAAGCAATGAAACAGGGTAAGATCATCGACTCCATTACAAAAGGAACTAACATGCATTGGTCAATATTATCTATCAATATTAATGGACTCAACTCACCAATAAAAAGACACAGGCTAACAGAATGGTTACGGAAACAGGACCCAACATTCTGTTGCATCCAAGAAACACACCTATGCAACAAAGATAAACACTACCTCAGAGTAAAGGGCTGGAAAAATGTTTTTCAAGCAAATGGTTCCAGAAAACAAGCTGGAGTAGCCATCCTAATATCTAATAAAATAGACTTTCATCCGAAGTTAATAAAAAAAAAAAAAAATAAGGAGGGCCACTATATTCTCATCAAAGGAAAAATCCAACAAGAGGACATCATAATTTTGAATATCTATGCCCCAAATACAAGAGCACCTACATTCGTAAATGAAACAATATTAAAGCTTAAATCATACATTGATCCTAATACCTTAATAGTGGGAGACTTCAACACCCCACTCTCATCAAGGGACAGATCAACCAGACAGATACCAAATAGGGAAATAAAAGCACTCACAGAATCCCTAAATCAAATGGACCTAATAGACGTCTACAGATCTTTTCACCCAAACTCAAAAGAGTACACCTTCTTTTCAGCACCACATGGAACCTTCTCCAAAATAGACCATATAGTTGGTCACAAAGCAAGCCTCAACAGATACAAAAGGATTGAAATAATCCCTTGTATACTATCTGACCACCATGGACTAAAGCTGGACATCAACAACAACAGAAACAACAAAAAGCCGACGCACACATGGAAACTGAACAACTTACTACTCAATGACAGTTGGGTCAAGGAAGAAATAAAGAAAGAAATTAAAGACTTTCTAGAATTCAATGAAAATGAAGGCACAACATACCCAAATTTATGGGACACATTGAAAGCAGTGCTCAGAGGAAAATTTATAGCACTAAGTGCCTACAAGAAGAAATCCGTAACATCACATACAAACAACTTAATGGCCCAACTGAAAAACCTAGAAAAAAAAGAAGCAGATACACCCAAGAGGAGCAGACGGCTGGAAATAATCAAACTAAGGGCAGAAATCAATCAATTAGAAACAAATAAAATTATCCAAAGAATCAATGAAACAAAAAGCTGGTTCTTTGAGAAAATCAACAAGATAGACAAACCGTTAGCCAAACTAACTAAAAAGCAGAGAGAAACCATACAAATCAGCAAAATCAGAAAGGAAAATGGGGACATAACTACAGACACTGAGGAAATCCAAACGATTATTAGGTCATACTACAAAAGCCTATATGGCACAAAATTTGAAAATCTAAATGAAATGGATAACTTTCTTGACAGATTCCATCTACCAAAACTAAGTCAAGATCAGGTAGAAAGACTGAATAGCCCTATATCTCCCAAGGAAATTGAAGCAGTCATTAACAGTCTCCCCTCCAAAAAAAGCCCTGGACCAGATGGCTTCAGCGCAGAATTCTACAAGACCTTCAAAGAAGTACTAACACCAATTCTCCTCAAACTATTCCATAAAATAGAAACAGAAGGAACACTACCAAACTCATTCTATGAAGCCACAGTCACTTTGATACCTAAACCACACAAAGATCCAACCAAAAAAGAGAACTTCAGACCTATCTCTCTTATGAACATTGATGCAAAAATACTCAATAAAATACTTGCAAACCGAATCCAAGAACACATCAAAGATATCATCCACCATGACCAAGTAGGCTTCATCCCAGGAATGCAAGGGTGGTTCAACATACGGAAATCCATCAATGTAATCCACCACATAAACAAAATGAAGGAGAAAAACCACATGATCATCTCCTTAGATGCTGAAAAATCATTTGACAAAGTCCAACACCCATTTATGTTTAAAGTCTTGGAGAGATCAGGGATACAAGGCACATACCTAAAGATAGTAAAGGCAATATACAGCAAGCCTATAGCCAACATCAAACTCAATGGAGAGAAACTTAAAGCAATCCCACTGAAATCAGGGACAAGACAAGGCTGCCCACTCTCTCCATATCTCTTTAACATTGTACTTGAAGTCCTAGCCAGAGCAATAAGACAACTAAAGGAGATCAAGGGGATACAAATCGGAAAGGAAGAGGTCAACGTGTCACTATTTGCAGATGATATGATAGTATACATGAGCGAACCCAAAGATTCAACCAGAGAACTTCTTCAGCTGATAAACACCTTCAGCAAAGTGGCAGGATACAAAATCAACTCAAAAAAATCAGAAGCCCTCTTGTATACCAAAGACAAAAAGGCCGAGAAAGAAATTAGGGAAACAACACCCTTCACAATAGCCACTAATAACATAAAGTACCTTGGTGTGACTCTAACCAAGCAAGTGAAAGACCTGTTTGAGAAAAATTTCAAGTCTTTGAAGAAAGAAATTGAAGAAGATCTCAGAAGATGGAAAGATCTCCCGTGCTCATGGATTGGTAGGATTAACATTGTGAAAATGGCCATCCTGCCAAAAGCAATTTACAGATTCAATGCAATTCCCATCAAAATACCAACTCAATTCTTTACAGACCTTGAAAAAAAGATTCTCAGCTTCATATGGAGAAACAAAAAACCCAGAATCTCCAAAACAATCCTGTACAACAACAGATCATCTGGAGGTATCTCCATTCCCGATCTCAAGCTGTACTACAGGGCAACAGTAATAAAAACTGCATGGTATTGGCATAGAAACAGAAAGGAGGATCAATGGAATCGCATAGAAGACCCAGAAATAAACCCACACACCTATGAATACTCAATATTTGACAAAGAAGCCAAATCCATTCAATGGAAAAAAGACAGCATCTTCAACAAATGGTGCTGGACCAACTGGATGTCTACATGCAGAAAAATGAAAATAGACCCATATTTATCACCCTGCACAAAACTAAAGTCCAAGTGGATCAAGGACCTCAACATAAAACCAGATACTCTAAATCAGCTGGAAAAAAAAGTGGGAAACAGCCTAGAACTCATTGGCACAGGAGACAACTTCCTGAACAGAACACCAACAGCACAGGCTCTAAGAGCAACAATAAATAAATGGAACCTCATGAAACTGAAAAGCTTCTGTAAAGCAAAAGACACTGTCATCAAAACAAATAGACAGCCTACAGATTGGGAAAGAATCTTCACCAACCCTTTATCTGACAGAGGGCTAATATCCAGTATATATAAAGAACTAAAGAAGCAGAAAAGCAGCAAACCAAGTAATCCAATTAAAAAATGGGGAACAGAGCTAAACAGAGAATTCTCGAAAGAGGAACATCAAATGGCAGAGAAACACTTAAAGAAATGCTCAACCTCATTAGCCATTAGGGAAATGCAAATCAAAACGACCCTGAGATTTCACCTTACACCCATCAGAATGGCCAAGATGAAAAACTCAAGTGATAGCACATGCTGGAGAGGTTGTGGAGAAAAGGGAACCCTCCTCCATTGCTGGTGGGAATGTAAACTGGTTCAACCACTCTGGAAGTCAATCTGGCGCTTTCTCAGACAACTAGGAGTAGTGCTACCTCAAGACCCAGCTATACCACTCCTAGGTATATACCCAAAATTTGCTCAAGTACACAACAAGGACATTTGTTCAACCATGTTCATAGCAGCTTTATTTGTAATAGCCAGAACTTGGAAACAACCCAGATGTCCATCAATGGAGGAATGGATACAGAAATTGTGGTATTTTTACACAATGGAATACTACTCAGCAATCAAAAAGGAGGAAATCATGAAATTTGCAGGCAAGTGGTGGGATCTAGAAAAGATCATTCTGAGTGAAGTATCCCAGAAGGAGAAAGACAAACTTGGTATATACTCGCTTATATAGACCTACAAGACATGATAAACATAATGAAATCTACACACCTAAAGAAGATAATCAAGAAAGTGGACACAGGCGAAGGTGATTAATCCTCATTTAGAAAGACAAATGGGATGTGCATTGAACTTATGACAGGAGTCTATCACAAAAGGCATCTGAAAGACTCTACCTAGCAGTGTTTCAAAGCAGACACTAAGACTCATAACCAAACCCTCGGCAGAGTGCAGGGAATCATATGAAAGAAGGGAAGTTAGTATGATATGGAAAGGATAGGAGCTCTACAAGGACCAAATATATCTGGGCACAGGGTCTTTTCTGAGACTGAAACTCAACCAAGGACCATCTATGGATATAACCTAGAACTTCTGCTCGGATGTGGCCTGTGGTAGCTCAGTAACCAAGTAGTTTTCCAAAGTAAGGGGGACACGGACTATTTCTAACAGGATCTCAAGGGCAGGCTGTTTGACACCTCCCCCCAGGGGAGGAGCAGTCTGTTAGGCCACAGAGGAGGACTTTGCAGCCAGCCCTGAAGATACCTGATAAAACAGGGACAGATGAAAGGGGAGGAGGTCCTCCCCTATCAGGGGACTTGGAAAGGGGCAGGGAGGAGACCAGGGAGGGAGTGTGGGGTTGGGGAGGGAATGAGGGAGCGGGATACAGCTGGGACACAGAGTTAACAAAA
>NW_026586662.1:4813452-4841066 GCF_907164565.1 Psammomys obesus
GACCCTGAGATTTCACCTTACACCCATCAGAATGGCCAAGATGAAAAACTCAAGTGATAGCACATGCTGGAGAGGTTGTGGAGAAAAGGGAACCCTCCTCCATTGCTGGTGGGAATGTAAACTGGTTCAACCACTCTGGAAGTCAATCTGGCGCTTTCTCAGACAACTAGGAGTAGTGCTACCTCAAGACCCAGCTATACCACTCCTAGGTATATACCCAAAATTTGCTCAAGTACACAACAAGGACATTTGTTCAACCATGTTCGTAGCAGCTTTATTTGTAATAGCCAGAACTTGGAAACAACCCAGATGTCCATCAATGGAGGAATGGATACAGAAATTGTGGTATTTTTACACAATGGAATACTACTCAGCAATCAAAAAGGAGGAAATCATGAAATTTGCAGGCAAGTGGTGGGATCTAGAAAAGATCATTCTGAGTGAAGTATCCCAGAAGGAGAAAGACAAACTTGGTATATACTCGCTTATATAGACCTACAAGATATGATAAACATAATGAAATCTACACACCTAAAGAAGATAATCAAGAAAGTGGACACAGGCGAAGGTGATTAATCCTCATTTAGAAAGACAAATGGGATGTGCATTGAACTTATGACAGGAGTCTACCACAAAAGGCATCTGAAAGACTCTACCTAGCAGTGTTTCAAAGCAGACACTAAGACTCATAACCAAACCCTCGGCAGAGTGCAGGGAATCATATGAAAGAAGGGAAGTTAGTATGATATGGAAAGGATAGGAGCTCTACAAGGACCAAATATATCTGGGCACAGGGTCTTTTCTGAGACTGAAACTCAACCAAGGACCATCTATGGATATAACCTAGAACTTCTGCTCGGATGTGGCCTGTGGTAGCTCAGTAACCAAGTAGTTTTCCAAAGTAAGGGGGACACGGACTATTTCTAACAGGATCTCAAGGGCAGGCTGTTTGACACCTCCCCCCAGGGGAGGAGCAGTCTGTTAGGCCACAGAGGAGGACTTTGCAGCCAGCCCTGAAGATACCTGATAAAACAGGGACAGATGAAAGGGGAGGAGGTCCTCCCCTATCAGGGGACTTGGAAAGGGGCAGGGAGGAGACCAGGGAGGGAGTGTGGGGTTGGGGAGGGAATGAGGGAGCGGGATACAGCTGGGACACAGAGTTAACAAAATGTAACTAAAAAGAAAAAATAAAAAAAGAAAAAAAAAAAAAAAAAAAAAGAAAGGATTCAATAAAAAAAAAAAAGTATACAGATTTTAGTATGTTTATCCTATGTTTTATGTCTAATATCCACTTACCAGTGATTATATACCATGTGTATCTTTCTGCTTCCAGGATACCTCACTCAGAATGATCTTTTCTAGTTCTCATCATTTGCCTGCAAATTTCATGATTTCTTTGTTTTTAATAGTTGAATAGTAATTCATTGTGTAAATGTACCACAATTTCTGTGTCCATTCCTCAGGTGAACGACATCTGAGTTGTTCCAGTTTCTGGCTACTATGAATAGAGCTGCTACAAATATGGTTAAGCAAATGTCCTTGTTGTGTAGTTGAGCTCTTTTGGATATATGCCTAGGGGTGGTATAGCTGGATCTTGAGGGAGCACTATTGCTAATTTCTGAGAAAGCTCCAGATTGATTTCCAAAGTGGTTGTACCAGTTTACATTCACACCAGCAATGGAAGAAGGTTCTCCTTTCTTCACATCTTCTCCAGCATGCGTTATTACTTGAATTTTTGATCTTAGCCATTTTGATGGGTGTAAGGTAAAATCTCAGGGTCTTTTTGATTTGCATTTCCTTGATGACTAAGGACATTGAGCATTTCTTTAAGTAGTTCTCTGCCATTCGATAGTCTTCTATTGAGAATTCTCTGTTTAGCTCTACCTCATTTTTTAATTGGATTACTTGATTTGTTGCTATTTAACTTCTTTTTTTTAAGGTTTATTTATTTTATGTATATGAATGCTGTTTTCACACACACCAGAAGAGGAAATCAGATTCCATTACAGATGGTCATGAGCCACCATGTGGTTGCTGGGAATTGAACTCAGGACATCTGGAAAAGCAGTCAGTGCTCTTAACCACTGAGCCATCTCTCCAGTCCTGTTGTTTAATTTCTCGAGTTCTTTATATATTCTGGATATTAGCCCTCTGTTGGATATAGGGTTGGTGAAGATTATTTCCCAATCTGTAGGCTGTCATTTTTTTTTTCTGATGACAGTGTCTTTTGCTTTATAGAAGCTTTTCAGTTTCATGAGTTCCCATTTATTGATTGGTCTTAGAGCCTGTGCTGCTGGAGTTCTGTTCAGGAAGTTGTCTCATGTGCCAGTGAGTTCAAGGCTCTTCCCACTTTTTCTTCTAAAAGATTGGTGCGTCTGGTTTTATGTTGAGGTCTTTGATCCACTTGGACTTTAGTTTTGTGCAGGGTGATAAGTATGGATCTATTTGCATTTTTCTACATGTAAATATCATTAGACCAGCACCATTTGTTGAAGATGCTGTCTTTTTTCCATTGATGGGTTTTGACTTTTTCAAAAATCAAGTATCCATAGGTGTGTGGGTTTATTTCTGAGTCTTCTATTTGGTTCCATTAATCCAACATTCTGTTTCTATGCCGGTATCATGCAGTTTTTATTACTATTGCTCTGAAGTACAGCTTCAGATGGAGATATCTCCAGAAGATCTGTTGTTGTACAGGATTGTTTTAGCAATTCTGGGTTATTTTTGTTTTTCCATATGACCTGTTTGGAAAAAATACACAAACAAACAAACAAACAAACAACAACAACAACAAAAAACTTCAACTCTCTGAAGAAAGAAACTGAAGACATCAGAAGATGGAAAGATCTCCCGTGCTCATGGATCAGTAGGATTAACAAAGATCAGATGTCCATAAGTATGTGGGTTTATTTCTGGGTCTTCTATTTAGTTCCATTGATCCACCGTTCTGTTTCTATGCCAGTACCATGCAGTTTTTATAACTGTTGCTCTATAGTACAGCTTAAGATCAGGGATGGAGATACCTCCAGAAGATCTTTTATTGTAGAGGATTGTTTTAGCAATTCTGGATTTCTCGTTTTTCCGTATGAAGTTGAGGATTTTTCTTTCAAGGTCTGTAAAGAATTGTGTTGGTAATTTGATGGGAATTGCATTAAATCTGTAGATTGCTTTTGGCAGGATGGCCATTTCACTCTGTTAATCCTACTGATCCATGAGCACGGGAGATCTTTCCATCTTCTGATGTCTTCAGTTTCTTTCTTCAGAGAGTTGAAGGTTTTTTTTTGTTGTTGTTGTTTGTTTGTTTATTTGTGTATTTTTTCCAAACAGGTCTTTCACTTGCTTGATTAGAGTCACTCCAAGGTACTTTGTGGCCATTCTGAAGGGTGTAGTTTCCCCTAGTTTCTTTCTCAGCCCTTTTGTCTTTCATATACAGGAGGGCTACTGATTTTTTTGAGTTAATTTTGTATCCAGCCACTTGGCTGAAGGTATTTATCAGCTGAAGGAGTTCTCTGGTTGAGTTTTTGGGGTCACTCATGTATACTATCATGTCATCTTCAAATAGTGATACTTAGATTTCTTCCTTTCCAGTTTGAATCCCCTTCATCTCCTTTAGTTGTCCTTTTACTCTAGTTAGGACCTCAAGTACTATGTTAAAGAGAGAGTAGGCAGCCTTGCCTTGTTCCTGATTTCAGTGGGATTGATTTAAGTTTCTCTTCATTGAGTTTGATGTTGGCTATAGGCTTGCAGTATATCGTCTTTACTATGTTTAGGTATGTGCCTTGTATCCCTGATCTCTTTAAGACTTTAAACATGAATGTGTGTTGGATTTTGTCAAATGCTTTTTCAGCATCTAAGGAGATTATCATGTGGTTTTTCTCCTTCATTTTGCTTATATGGTGGATTACATTGGTGGATTTCCATATATTGAACCACCCCTGCATGCCTGGGATAAAGCCTGCTTGTTCATGGTGAATCATGTCATTTATGTGTTCTTGGATGCAGTTTGCATGTATTTTATTGAGTATTTTTGCATCAATGTTCATAAAAGAGATAGGTCTGAAGTTGTCTTTCTTTGTTGGGTCTTTGTGAGGTTTAGGTACCAAGGTGATTGTGGCTTCATAGAATGAGTTTGGTAATGTTCCTTCTGTTTCTATTTTGTGGACTAGTTTGAAGACAATTGGAGTTAGCTCTTTGAAGGTCTGGTAGAATTCTGTACTGAAACCATTTGGCCCTGAGCTTTTTTTGGAAGGGAGACTATTTTTTTGGAAGGGAGACTATTTCCTTGGGGGATATAGGACTATTTAATCTATTTATCTGGTCTTGATTTAATTTTGGTAAATGGAATCTATCAAGAAAATTGTCCCTTTCAACTAGATTTTCAAATTTTGTGGCATATAGGCTTTTGTAGTAAGACCTAATGATTGTTTGGATTTCCTCAGTGTCTGTTGTTATGTCCCCCTTTTCATTTCTGATTTTGCTGCTTTGGATAGTTTCTCTCTGCCTTTTAGTTAGTTTGGCTAAGGGTTTGTCTTGTTGATTTTTCTCAACCAGCTCTTGGTCTCATTGATTTTTTGGATTGTTTTCATTGTTTCTAATTCATTGATTTCAGCTGTGAGTTTCATTATTTCCAATCATCTATTCCTTTTAGATGTGTCTGGTTCTTTTTTTCCTAGGGCTTTTAGGTGTGCTGTTAAGTTGCTTGTATGAGATGTCTCAAACTTCTTTCTGGAGGCACTTAGTACTAGGAACTTTCCTCTTAGCACTGCTTTCATTGTGTCCCATAAGTTTGGCTAAGTTGTGTCTTCATTTTCATTGAATTTTAGGAAGTCTCTAACTTCTTTTTTTTATTTCTTCCCTGACCAAGCTGTCATTGAGTAGAGAGTTGTTTAGTTTCCATGTGTATGTAGGCTTTTTGTTATTTCTGTTGTTGTAGTGGTCTAGTTTTAGTCCATGGTGGTCTGATAGGATACAAGGGATTATTTCAGTCTTTTTTCTGTTGAGACTTGCTTTGTGCCTGACTATATGGTCAGTTTTTGAGAAGGCTCCATGAGGTGCAGAAAAGAAGGTCTAATCTTTTGAGTGTGGGTAAAAAGTTCTGTAGACATCTATTAGGTCCATTTGATGTAGGACACTCTGTACATGTCATTATTTCCCTATTTAGCTTCTGTCTAGATGATCTGTCCCTTGGTGCGAGTGGAGTGTTGAACTCTGCCACTATTAAGGTATTGAGATCGATGTGTGATTTAAGCTTTAATAATGTTTCATTTACAGATGCAGGTGCTCTTGTATTTGGAGCATAAATGTTCAGGATTGTGATGTCCTCATGTTGGATTTTTCCTTTGATGAGAATGAAGTGCCCCTCCTCATCTTTTTTGATTAATTTAGGTTGAAAGTCTATGTTATATGTCTAATATCCACTTAACAGTGGTTATATACCATGTGTGTCTTTCTATTTCTGGGATATCTCACTCAGGATGATCTTTTCTAGTTCCCACCATTTGCCTGCAAGTTTCATGATTTCCTTGTTTTTAATTGCTGAGTAGTATTCCATTGTGTAAAAATACCACAATTTATGTATCCATTCCTCCGTTGAGGGACATCTGAGTTGTTTCCAGGTTCTGGCTATTATGAATAAAGCTGCTATGAACATGGTTGAGCAAATGTCCTTGTTGTGTACTTGAGCATATTTTGGATATATGCCTAGGAGTGGTATGGCTGGATCTTGAGAAATTGTCTGAGAAAGCACCAGACTGATTTCCAGAGTGGTTGTGTAAGTTTACATTGAGAAGTGTATTTTGGGTGCTGGGGATTCAAATTCAGGTCTTCATGCTTATGCAGCGAGCACTGTCCAGACTGAGCCATTCTCTCATCCCTTTTTTTCTTGTTTCACTGAAGAAACACCAACTGAAAATAAACACCAGTTAGAAAGCTTTACTCGTGGGTCTTTGACTCTACCATGTTTGCTGCACAGAAGCCACTGTGAACATGATGATGTTTCTAGGTGGTGCTTTGGATGTGATGTTAGGCGTTGTCCTTTAGCTTTCAGCTGACAGGATTCCTAAGGGTCTGGAAACAGCCTACTTTGGTTTTGTGCTCACAGTATTTGATATGCTGTATGGAGTGTAACTAATGTTTCTGGAAAGAATAAGTGAATGGACGGATTCATAAGGCATTTGTGACAGGTCCAGAAATGTGAAGGATGAGTAGTTTCATGCTGATGAGATCAAAATGAAATATATCTCTAGAACCAAAATTTGCCTTCAAAAAATTGCAACTTTATTAACTATTAACTTTTCATTAAAAAAAAATAAAATTAACTGTGTGGGTATCTGTTGTGGAACCTCTGGCTGAATAGTTCAGGTTCTAATTAAGAACATATTTTAGTATGTATTGCTGCTTAAAGTGCCAAAAAGGAAAGAGTTATTCAGTGATGGTAATTACCATGGGGTAAGAGGTATTGCTAAATCTAATTTACTGCTGATATTATTTATAATAACATGTACAAAATATAGAGAGCAAACATGATAGCTAGGAAGTTAAAAACAGAAACAAACCTGTCATGTAAGACATGCTGAAACAGAGCCAGTCTTTGGGATGACTCAGCAGATTAAAGGTGTTTGCAGCCAAGTCTGATGACCTGAGTTCAATCCCAGGGCCACATATGGTGGGAGGGGAGAACTGACTCCCACAGATTGCCTCTGACCTACATATGTGCTCTGTGGCACAGGTGCATGTACACGCACACATACATACACACCATACATACACACACAACACATGCACACACACAAATGCAGTAAAATATCTTAAAAGAAATGAAATAAATATGGAGGCATGGATCAGACTAAGGGAAAATGTCACTTCATTACTCAAAGGGCTGTGGCATGGAAGAGGAGAACACTTTTTTTTGTTGTTTGTTTTTTTTGTTGTTGTTGGTGTGTGTGTGTGTGTTCTTGGAGCAATACAAGCCTGATGACTCTTCATAGAAACTGGTTTCCATTCATCTGTAAGGAAGAATCATTGAAATTTGCCTGTTGTCTGCCAGACTCTTCTGTGGCAGCCTGTAAGGTGGGCTGGCGAGGTGTCAGGCTCCTGCCTCCACAAGGCTGCAGTCTTCAGAACTGAGCTGCCAGCAACACTGAGTAGTGGTCAAGACAACGTGAACAGACCCATTTAAACAAATGTTGGTTTAATAATATTCCCAGTGATATTCAGTTGGTGTCTAACAATATTCCTCCTTATTAAGGAAGAATGAATAAATGAAAGTAAATCAGCAGCTTTGAGTTTGTTGCACAGGTGTTGAGCCCTGATCACCCCTAGTCTGACTCTGGAATGAGTTAGGATTCTGACATACTTCACTTTGTGAAGTGTTAAATGTTTAATTTTTTTGTTTTATTAAAATATTTATTTAAAAACACTTTGAAATTTATTGTAAAGTAGTGGGGAAAGTCTCCATAGACCTACCAGCCAAAGATGCTATTCTAAGTTGCTTTTCCATGGAATTTCTAAAAGCATTTTTCTTATGTAATATTGTACAACATAAGAGAATATCTAAAACGTTCATGTTCTTACTTGATTTCTGTTTTTGCCTTTGGTCTTATTTTGAAAACAAAATAAGAAAATGTTAATAAAGTTCCTTGTGGCCTCCATCCTCAGGATTTACTCCACTGAAGCTATGAGGAGTGTCTTCTTCCCAGCCATCTTATTTTCAAACACGTCTTTTAGAATCAGTCTTTTAATTTTCCATTTTCATTTTTAAAAAGAGGGAAAATCTCTGAAGATGAAATAGTCTTGCTATCTAGAGATCACAACTTTTAGCATCCGTTTGGATCTTTCTCTGTGAGTGAAAATTATACATAACAGGAAACACGCTGCTGGGGTTTGTTTTAAATGATAAACTGCATCTCAACGGGTGCTTGGATGCCTGCCTTTGCGACACCAGAATGATTAATGCATTCTTGTTTCATTAATGTGACATGTTTACATCTGTTTAGATGCATTAGGGGTTAGTGCTGCTTTGCTTGGTGCAGTCTCACATATTGCTTAGTTCTTTATGTTAATATTGGAGAATTTTACATCCATCTTCACATATAATTTTATTTTATTATAAGCTGGCCTCGTGCAGTTTATAAAACTCGAAGCTATAAGATCCTCTTCTAGAATGGTGTGTAAGGCTTTCTCTCCTTTTTATCTCTCCTACACATTTCACCTCTCAAGCCTCTGGATTGAGTGCTTATTTCTAAGTTAGTATTTGTCTTCCTCTTTCTCCTGATTATGCGTGTCACTTAACACTTACAGGCTCATGGCTTGTATTTAATTTTCAGTTCTATGGAGTAGTTTATATTTGTTCATTTCATCTCAGGTTTTATCTTTCCATCATTAAGTTAACATCACTTTTATTAGTACATATCAATGCACATGTTAGTGGTATTCTATACATATAGGCATCTGACATGGATCTTTATAGTCATATACCCTTCTTTCACTCTTTCCTGCCTCCATACCCTCCCCAGGCCCTAGTGATCACTATTCTGTTTTTAGGATGATGGGTTTTTGTTTCTGCATATGGGAGTGTGTGATACTTGTTTTCCTGTGTCTGGCTTATTTTGCAGAAATGATGACTTCCAATTCCATTAAATTTTCTGAAAATGACAGGACTTTATTCTTATCAGCTAAATAATATGTGTATGTGTGCAAATGGTATGTGCATGTATATATATATATATATGGTATGTGTTTATGTATGTATATGGTATGTGTATGAATGTACATGGTATGTGTGTATGTATATGGTATGCATGTATGTGATATGCGTATATGTATGTATATGGTGTTACATTTGTATATGGTATGTGTATATGTATGTACATGGTATTATGTGTGCATATGGTATGTGTGAATATAGCATGTGTGTGTGAATACATGGTATGCACATATGTGTATATACATTTATACGTAGGTGTATATGTGTGTATATATGTACATGGTATTAAATGTGTATATGGTATGTGTGCGTGTGCGTTGTTTCCTTTATATTTTTATCTGTTGATGAGCACCTAGGCGCATTCTTACTGTTAGGAATAGTGCCACAGTTCACTCAGGCAGCACGTGGCTCTTTTGTGAGTTTAAGCACTCCCTTGTTAAGTTGTTTTTGTCAAGTGTGTTGTTACAGGAAATGGGAAAGTTACTAGGCTTAGCAGTGACTCCATCAACACTGGCTTGTCTTTATTTGGAGATACTTCATTATTGCTTCAACCTTACTGTTTCTTCTGGATCTGTTTACATTGTTTGTATCATTTTAATTTAATTCTGGTAGATCTTAGGAGTCTAGACATTGAACTGTTTATTTTTTTCATATTATTGATAATGTTTATCTTTTCAGACAGTTAACTTTGCTTTACTGTATGCTTTGTTTCTTTAATATTCTCTTTTGTTTTTTTTTGTTTTGTTTTGTTTTGTTTTTGAGACGTGTGTTTGTGTGTGTGTAGCCCTTGCTGTCTAGGGTCTTGATCTGTAGATCAGGGTGGCCCTGAACTCAGAGATTCACTTGCCTCTGCCTCCCAGGTGCTGGTATTAAAGGCGTGCACCACTACCACCTGGCTACTATTGTTTTCTTGTGTTCGTTTCTTTTTTTCTCTGATCTTTACTGTTTTTTTTCCCATCTACTAATGTGTGGTTTGGATTGCTCTTGTTTTTCTGAGGCCTTGATGTACATCGGTAGGTTATTTATTTGAGATCTCTCTGGTTCTTTAAATGTAGGCATATATCGCAGTAAACATTCCTCGTAGAACTACTTGGTAAGTTGTGTTTTCACTTTCATTTGCTTCTAAGCATTTCCCCCCTGATTTCTTCAATCACTCCTTGATTGTTCAGCAGTTTCCTACTCAGTCTGCATGTATCTGCATGTCTTTTTTTTCCCCTTTAGATGTGTTTTTAAATTACTCTTTGAAAGTTTCATTCATGTATGCAGTGCCTCCTGATATGTCTACCTTCTACCGTCTCCCTCCAGTCCCTTCCGCCTATTTCCACACTTTCTTTCCTCTGTGGTTTATTGATTTATAATTTTATTAGAAAATAGTTCAATTTCTGATATTTGATAATATTTATTTTATGGCTTGAAATTGCTCTGTTTTGGAGCCTGCTCCATGAGCTGTGAGAAGAAAGTATTCATAGTTGTTACGTGTATTCCAAACATGTCTCTTAGGTCTGTTCCCTATGATCCATCTTAACTTTAAAGTTTTTCCTTGTCTTGATGGCATGTTTACCTGTAAGAGTTGGCATGTTGAGATCTCCATTGTTTTATCTGTACCTGTATTATGTGTTTAAGAATTTGAGTGTAACAGTGTGTGGTACATATATATTTAAAACCATTGCATCCTCTTGATGAATGCTTCCTTTTGTTTTTGGATATGCTCTTCTTCATCATCTCTAATTCTGGTTTGAAGTCTGTTTTATCATATATCATGCCACCTGTTCCTGCTTGTTTACAGCGTTTGTGTGCTTGGTAAGTCCCTTTCCAGCCTTTCTGCTTCAATGTGTGTATCTTTGCCAGTGAAGTTGGACTTTGTCATCTTGTAAACGAGATTGCAGTTTTTAATTGGAGAGTTAACAACCACTTACTTAGGTTCAGGATCAATATTGAGAATAATTTGCTATTCCTGTAATTTTGTTGGCTTTTTGCCCTGTGGTTTATTTGTGTACTTTTTGTTCTTTTCTCTCTTCTTTATTTATTGTAGGAATTTGCCAAATACTGAGTTAAATATCCCTGATTCCTTTCTTATTCTCACACTTTTCATCTATATCTATTGTAAAATATTTCCTGTAATACTGGTTTAGTAGTCATGAATTGTTTTAGTTTGTGCTTATCTTGGAAAGCATCTCCTTTATATTAAAGGAGAACGTTGATCTGTATAATAATCTTAATAAGCGGGTGTGTAACAGTCCATGTTCTGGGGATATTTGGGCTTTCTACAGGGAGGTCTGATGTTCTTTGTTGGCATGGTACCTATGTGCCTGAAAATGTCTATTTGGAATTCTTAATGCCTCTTGTACTTAGATGTCTATTATTCCCCCTTGATGTGGAGAACATTTTCAAACTGTAATTTCAGTGACTATGTTTTCTGCATCTGTAGTTTGTATTTCAGCCCTTTCTAGCCATGGATTCTCAGGTTTGGCTTCTTGAGCATGTCCTATAGCTTATCAGTATTGTGGTCAGTGGAATCGATGTCCTGATCAACAGACAAGAAATTTCTGAGCATCGTTACATGGGCCCTGGTTGATCCCATGTGCCCTGGCCTGCTGTTGTCTCACCTGGAAGCTCCATCTCATCTTCAGCACAGTCGCTCTCTGTGTTTGCCCCAGAGTTCTGGCTGCAGCTTCCCTGATGCTTTGGCTTTGCACTTCTCCTTTGCTGAGGCTTGAACTTTCCACTTAAGTAAGTAGATCTGTGCATCTGTGAGGGGAGGTTACCAGTTCTTGGGACATTTGTGAGGTAGAATTTGGAGGTTTTTGGTTGTTTTGTTTTGTTTTTTGAAATGGTTTCTTCTGTTATCCTTGGCCTAAATGTTTGTCAATCTCTGGCAATGTCTGTGGAGTCAGAGAAATTGAGGTATGCAGAGCTTCCAAAATCTTGAGTATACAACTTCAGACAGTAGGCCTCATTTTAAGGTGACTCCTGAGAGTTGCTAGGTTTGGCATTGTTCTGTGCTTATCACTATTGCTCAGTATTGATTCCTTCCTTCAGGATTCATATTCTTTCCTACTGAAACATTTTCTTTTAGTAAGGACTTTTGACTTGCAAATATTTTCATCTTTTCTGAAAATATTTTGTCTCTATTCTGAGTGTTCATTTTCACAGGTCTAACTTCGGTTCTTGCTGTTCAGCACTGTCATTTGGAACTTGAGCATATTTTATCCAATTTTGCCTGTGGTATGTTTTCTCTCTTTAGATTAATGATGTCCTAATTTGCCTCAAAATATTCAAGAGATATAGGATTTTTTGTTTGTTTGTTTGTTTTTGTTGTTGTTGTTTTTTTGCTACCTATTTTATAGAAATATTTTAAGCTTAAATAGAGTTGCAAATCTAAAGTGCTACAATGAATACTAAATACTTTACCAACTTACCTATTGTAAACATTTAACATGTTTGGTTTATATTATGCAGTCATAGGATTCCATGTTCAATCTGTGTCACGTGCAGACACATAGATTAACTTTCTGAGGAGAAATTACATATATCATGCCCCTTGACCCTAAATATATCAGTATTGTGATTTACATATATAACAATTCCTTTTATTCCACTGTCCCTAGTGGGTTTTTTCCTGTTGACTCAGTGTTTTTTTAGTACTAGCCTCCTACAGGACAGGATCCAGCCTGCAGTAAATATGGTGCTGATCTGTGTGGGTCTTCTATACAATGTTTTAACTTAGTATCATGTACTTGTTGTTGTTACGAGCTGGATTTTTGGGGAGCCTCTTACCATGTAACCCAGGCTGCCTTCCAGTTCAGGCTCCTGCTACTTCAGCCTCCCCATATCTGCGATCATAGGCATAAATCACCAAGCTCAGGTTAGAGCATCCTTAATTTTGCATTTCTCTGATATATCATTGTCATCAAACCAAGTTCATCTATTCTTAGCGGGATATTGATTGGGTGATATTATGTCATGTAGATCAGTCTGGGGTTCCGTGATGTCTACTTGGCCAGGTGTTCTTCCTAGTGTAGTCACGTTGAATAAACTGTTTTTCTCTGCTTTTCATCACTAACTCCTTAGTTGACACATTGAGGAAAGTCACCGAGCCATGCCATCTGGTTGGGGCTCCCAGAGCGCCTTACTTTTGCCTCGAAAACCCAGGTTCCGTTGCACACTGTGCATTCCCGCTCAGGGCATTGAATATTGATAGCTGTTCATCCCTGTGAGGCATTGTCACTTGAGCTTCCTATTTTAGGCATTCTAACAGATAGGTGATATTTCTTCATTGTGCTTTAGTTTCCATTTTCTCCACAGCTAACAGTTCTGGAGCCTCATGTTTGGTACTTATTTGTCTCTGTCTTCTTTGGTAAATTACCTGTTAAATATTTTCTCTACTTTTCACTGAGCTGTTTGGTTTCTTATTACTGAATACACATACATATACATGTGTGTATATATATATATATATATATATATATATATATATATATATCGTGCATGTTGATATGTTGATTATAAATCAGATAAGTTGTTTGCCCCAAAGTGGCTTTTTAATTACTTTGTTTCTTTCAAAGACAGAATCTCTTAATTTCAGTTAGATCTAGGAAACTTCATTTTTTAACATTGCCCTGGGGAAATAATTTATGTTTGAAGTTATTTATTCTGGGATATTCACCATGGGAAAAACTGGAAGCACAGAAAAACTGGGACAGCAGAATCTGGTTAAATAAATTACGCTGATTTACAAAGTGGAATGTGGTTCTATTTTAAAGGATTGTGGTACTAAAATCTGTGACTTTAGGTTTTTATGATAGTGAGGGAAAAAACCCACATAGAAGTCTCAGGTTGTGCTCTGTGAGATGTTGGCAAGGGTGGTTGCTGAGCAGTGAGATTAAAACTGCTTTTTAACTTCCTTTTTCATATGTGATTTTATATTTTGCTTATAAGACTTTTTATTTTCATCTAGATGGTAGGCCAAAAACATCTTATTTTAAAATACAGTATTTTAATCTGAATTCTTCATAACCTTGATGAGACATGTTCAGAGACCACGGGAACAGCTAGTTTCCTGAGCGAGTGTTCCAGTGCCCGTTATGCATCTGTGTTGCTTGCTATTATCTACCGTGGTATTTGCTTCCCAGCCTGCAGGGATTTCTGGAGGCCCCTGCTTCAGCATTTGTGTCTTCTGCTCCCTCAGGAGACTATGCTGCAGGCAGATGTGTAAGGGTTGATCACCCACCATCAGGAAAAGCAAGGAGGGATCACCAAGTGAGGTGTTCTTAGTTGTTAGTGAGCCTGGTTCCTGATACTGAGCTTAGCCTGGTCTGTAAGTTTTGTCAGTGCTACAAGTAAGTCCTGCATTTTACTCTTGGTTTTGCTGTTGTCACACAAAGGAGCTATCGAAAAACCTGGAGCTGAGCACTAACAGTTTCCAGCGGCAGTTGCTTGCTGAAAGGAAAAGGGCATTTGAGGCTCATGATGAAAATAAACTTCTCCAGAAGGAGGTACAGCGGCTCGGTCACAAGCTAAAGGTAAGCATGTCCTCTTAGACTGCATTGTTTCTTCTGTCACATAAACCACAGCAAAACCTAGTACTTAAAAAAAAATCAGTCACTCTACCATGCAATCTACAAAATTCTGCTATTATATGTTACTCAGAAAGGACAGCATTGCTAATATAATTGCTCTGACGAAGTACTGTATATGCCAATAGGAACAATGCAAAGGAAACAAGTTAGAGTAGATCAGAACCATGGGCAAGAGTGTGTCGCCACACTCTTGAATGGTCCAGTACTCTTCGCATGACCCCAGGAGGGCTTGCTTTTAAAGTGCATTCTGTTTAGAGGAAACGCAATTCACCTTAGTTAATTGTGTTAAAGATGTTTTCATTTTATGGAGGTCATGCAGAGGCTGAAATTTTGTTCAGAATTCTACAGAATTATGCATTATCTTGTATAGTTTTCTCTGTGATCACCAAGTTGTGAGAAAAAGCATTATTCCCATATTGTGAAGATCTCTTGGGTTGAAAAGCATGATCTAACTTTTAAGTCAGCAATAACTCAAAACCCATACTTAAGAGAGGCTACCTTTGTCTCCGTTGGTAAGCCTGAATGACAGAGAGGCATTCCTAGCTCTTTGTGGGCAGGGGGTAGACCTTGTGGTATTTGCATCCCTCCTCCTCCTCCCGTCTCCTTCTTTCCCATTCCCTCCTGCCTCCTTCTTTTCCCTCTCACCTTCCCTTTTGTCTCCTGTGAGATAGTTCTTTCTCCAGTTTGATATTTACAGTGGAAAGCTGACACTGAGATATTTCAGTTTGATATAGAACATATTGGTCAACACATTGAGGGTTCGTTGAGTCTTAAACTGATTATCTTCCTTCCTTGTATTGGGTTTTTCAGGAAAAGGAGAGAGAACTGGATATAAAAAATATATACTCTAATCGTCTGCCGAAGTCCTCTCCAAAAAAAGAAAAAGAAGCTATTTCAAGAAAAAATGGTATAGTAGGATTATTGCTGAAACTAAAACTGGAGCTGTTACTAGTCAGTGGGTTCTAGAGTAAAGGGAATGAAGGGGAAGAGGGTCCTCAGAATATATTTAATCTTTTTTCTTATAAGTCAGCTTTACTAGTAACCTAAGTCTTTCAGCTTTTGTTTTTCTTAAGGATAGGTCATTAAAACAACATTGAGGGGCTGGAAAGATGGCTTGGGGGTTAAGAGTGCTTGCTGTTCTCCCAGTGTATCCATGCAAGGTGCCTCACAGTGACTGAAACTTCAGTTCCAGGGGAGTCTGGACTCCTTGAGCACCCAGACATACATGCACACAGACACACAGACAACCAAACACATAAATTAAAAAAAGATTTATACAATTGAAAAGATATGTTTTACACAGCCTTTTAAAAACTTCTGTATGTTCTTGTATTGAAGCATCACAAAGGATGTTAATATACAGCTTTTATGTTATCATTAAATAAACTTAATTTTAATAAAAGATTAAAAACCTTATTGTAATTTTAAAAACATAAAATACATAATTATTCCCAAGTATTAAGTTCCTAGCTTTAACAGTTGTACTCTTTACTGCTGCTATTTCAATCCACTTCTACTTTCTAGTGTATTTGAAAGCAAATCCCAGATATTATTTCACTTCACTTATACTTTGTATTTTTGTGCAGTTTTACTTTTCTTAAACAAAAGCATAATTCTCCTATGAGTTACAGAATCTTTAAAGTATTAACTTTGCAAAAGATGATTAGCATTTATAGTATAATTGCCATCAAATCATATAACTTGAGTTGATCGTTCATGAACAAAGTGTGGGCTCTCCTTTAGATGAGTATTGCCAGTTGAATATATGTCAACATTGTTCAGTGGGGTTAGAAAGCTTTGTTATGGTTTTTCTTGGTAGTATCATGCCAGAGTGACTTCACAGATCTGTGTACAAAAGGAGTACAGACCAGTGAAGACTTTGAGCTGGAAGACTTTCCTATAACACCACAAACAGTTCTGTGTTATGAGAACAAATGGGACGGACCAGAATATCTTTCTTCGGTGAGTTTAATGCAGACTAGAGTCCAGCTCCTGGAAAGCTGTTTTCACAGATGTGGTTGGAAGTTCCACACATACGTCCTACTGCTCTCTCACTGGACCTGTATCCTCTGGGGAGGTGTGCTAGTTACCTTCTTGTATCTATGACCAAATATTTCATAAGTTGCAACCCAAGGAAGAAAGGGCTCCTTCTGGCTCTTGACTTGAGGAGATGTCCTCCATCATAGTGGAGGATGTGAGACAGCTGGTGACATTACATCTAGTCAGGAAGCAGAGATGAGTGTGGCCACTCAGATGGCCCTGTCCCTTTCCTCTTTTAGTCCCCAGCCAGTAGGCTGCACCCACACATTCAGCTTGGGCCTTCCTCCTCAGTTCAGTTTGTCTGGATATACTCAGGTGTGTATCTCCTAGGCAACTGATTCTAAGCTGGCAATGAAGATTGAGCCTCAGGGGGGTTAATGAATAAGTTTATAACATTACTTGAGTTAAATGCTGCATAATTAATTAGAGAGGTTACACATAGTGTAGATTTGAAAGATTCAATGTGACTGTCAGTGCCTATGTTCTGTAATTCAGCATCATCCCAGTTGGCTACCACAGCTGGTTAATAGCCATTTCTGGTTAGCTGGATTAATCAGACTTTGTTGTAAAAATACACAAACCAAAGCTACTTTTACAGCTTACCTCTTCACAATTTATACATTGGCTGTTGGTTTTATTTTCATTCTATTGATTGGTTCTAATATATATTTCTTTAAAATTTTAGCTCAATTAAATAATCCTTTCTCTTTTTAAGTATCTTTCAAAACATGGTTAGTTGTGATTTGTTGGTTTATTAAATGAAGATTAGATTAATTTCTTAGTTGGTGATCACACTTAATGGATGATCTACCATGTTTAAAGACTGTTTTCCCTCTTTCTATATGAATTCGCATTTTTGACATGCATGATAGTACTTGGAATATCAAGAGCAAAATGAGCCTGGAGCGGAGATTCGAAATTCCAGTTTGAAAAAGGAAGAAAAGAGCAGTGACGATCAGGACACGAGCTCTGAAAAGCAGGAGGGCGGGAAGCTGGAGAGTGGTAAGAGTTTGTGTGAGCAGTGACAACTCGCTACCTGGGAGGTGGCTGCAGGGGACAAGAAGAGGCTAAGGCAGCAGCGGAGGGTGGGGAACAGGGAGTCAGAACAACGGAGTGACGTTTCAAAAGAAAAGGAAGTCTGAAAGTTGCTCCTGGGGCTTGGGAATTATGAATAAATGAACTCTGGAGAATTTGGATGAAACAGTGCTTAATCAAAGAGGAACACTATTCCTGTGTAGAAACTAAATCCTGAGAAATAACCGAGAGAGGCCTTTGTTGTTTTGGTCTTGGATTAGTTGAAACACAAAGATTAGTGGTGTACAATGCCCTGAGTATTCCTGTAATTTTTGTTTGATTTTAAATTGCAAATCTTTAATAGCATTGTTTATAAGTTCATAGAAACAGATTGCATAGTTTAGATGGAAATGCAGTTTGATTCTATCTTGATAGGACAGGCTAGGGGTGTGGGCACTGGAGTCCCAGACTGACTTCTATATGCCATTAGCTCATGGTAATTGCATACAGAGAAGCCTTTTGAGTTTGTTGGTTTTGAGCTGAAATTCCTGGAACAGAAGATTGTGGTCTAATCATTGCTTGAAGTTGTTAATATGCATGTTGGATGGGAAATGATATTTGTATCACTGTTGGCCAGAGGCCAAGCAAGATGCTTTCACGTGTTAAACCATAGAATGGGAAACTGTTATGGTCAGTTCATTTTAGGGAACAAGAAAGGAATAAAATAACAGAAACCCAGTGGCCTGGTCCTTTAGGCTGTTTCCCCACCCCTATTTTTTATAGGATGATCTAATATCAGCATGATATCAGAATATATGCCATGTACTAAAATTGTATTTTAAGAGTTTTAATTCTTTCACTTGAAAATGACTTCAAAATTAAAGAGAACTGCCAAGAATGGCCAAAAAAACCAAACCAAAACAAAACCCAAAACACAAACAACAAAACCTTTGCAAATGAATTCTGCACCTTACATCTGTACCCGTAAGATCTGGCGTGTTTGTGTTTTTCCTCCAAGCTCAGACCTTCTCTCATATTTCCCCATCACAGTTTGCACAGTTCAGGAGCTTTAACTCTGATGCATTTAGCTGGTCTGTTGTCCATCTTGTGGTTTTGTTGGTAAACATGAGATTGTAGAAGCATTTTCTTCCCTCAAAGCGTGATCATAAATTCTGTTTAATTCTCACCTCTAAGGACATTTTTTTTTTACTCTGGAGTAATTTTGCTTATGGCCTTTAGTCTGTGAAATTAATATTTTTGATGAGTACATACCTTTTTAAAAAATGGAATGCTCTTCATTTTAGATTTAACTGAGAATTTCTCTTGAGTTGAGTCAGCATACTTGCTGTTTGAGTTCTGTGTAAGGGTTCCTTTCTCAGGTCAGCCAAGGATTTATGCTTAAGTACCTTGTTCTGTCCACCTCAACACACATCATGAATTGTACAGTATCGCATAGAGAACCTTCCTACTGATACACTGAAGAAAAAAGTGTGCTGCGTGACTCAAGTGCAATTCATGTTATTTTCTAATCCAGAGCGTCAAGTGTAGAAATAAAATATTTCTATTTCCATTATACCTTTCTTCAAATGTCAAATGTAAATGAAAAGATTTTCTTTTACAAAAGATGGTAGCTGAGTTTTCCATTTACAAATACTTATTGCTATAAAATTCCTTTTCAAAATTTCATTTTATGCAGAGTGGGAAAGAGAAGAACTTGATCCATTGAAAGGTAAGACATCTTTGCTAGGAAGAGCAGAGAAGCCAGAGTTGGAAGCTGGAAGGTTCCAAAAGGAATCCTACCAAACTGAGAATTTTGATAAACTTGATGAGGCAGAAAGACTAAAGACAGAAATGCTTCTTGCCAAGCTGAACGAAATCAACAAAGAACTCCAAGATCCTTTGACCCTCAGCCAGACCTCTTTGCCGTTGCTACCTAACTTCGATTCAAAACTGCATTCTCCAGACAGAAGCCCCAAACCAAACATGTTCTTCGAGTCCTCAGACAGATCATTTAATGGACATAATATGCCAGACATGAGTTTTTTAAGTCCGAGAGGAGAAGGCCGGAGTCCAGGCCGGAGTCCAGGACGGGTTCGAAGTCCAGGCCTTCTAGATAAGTTTGCATTTGGTAGCTATGTGCCTTCATTTGCAAAAACATCAGGGAAGTCGAATCTATTTGGCCCAAAAGGTAACCTTGTAGATTTCCAAAACAACAGTTTGGAAAGCCTGAGTAAAGACAGTGTAGACTTAATTTCAAGAAAAGAGAAAAAAGCGAACCTGATGGAGCAGCTGTTTGGCACCAGTGCCAGCGCCAGCGCCAGTGCCAGCCCCAGCAATACCACTGTTTCCTCCAAGAGCAATGACCCACATTTTCCAGCTGTCAGCAGAGGTGACTTGGACCCTCTTCGCTTCCTCTCTGGAGAGAAAAGCAGCAGAGTTCGGGAACTTGATGATGACGATGAGGACTTTTTCCTCAGTGAAGGAAGAAGTTTTAATCCAAATAGACACCGCTTGAAGCACCCAAGTAATAAGCCAACAGTCACGGCTGTTGACTCTGTTGACGAGGACATTGAAGAGGTTACACTCAGATGACTGACTGCAGACACAGAGTATATATATTTTTTTCAATTGTAAATATTAAAATATTTTAATACAGTATTTATTATAAACATTTAAACTTTCAATGGTAAAATAGCCTTATTAGGGAATAATATTTAGTGACTAAATATGGCACAATTAAACAAGTAGTGCCAGACTACATAGCCATGTTGCTAAGAATGCTTTTTTTGTTTTGAAATGAACCAAAAAGAGAGTTATTGCTTGCTTTTTCTCCTGTTGTTACAGCTAGGTTTCACTGAGCTGGCCCTATGGGAAGTTTTGCTTCACTAGAATCTTCCTCATTTCTTACTTTTACCTCTATTTTTGGTCAGATCTCACTGAGCCTAAGTATTATTTTCCCACTGATGGCTAAATGGAAATTAAGGGTCACCAGTAGGAGGGAAGACATCAGGTGACAGCAATGGGACTTAGGAGCTGTGCCCTTGTCTGAGGTGACAAAGCCAAGCCACTCCTGAGTGTCAGTGGTGATGTTGGGACTTTCTTTCTGTCTGGAAATACCCCCCGGTATTTGGGGTATTTGAGGTGTAGACTGGGGTGTTTACTACTCCTGAGGAGTTACAGTCCTGAAGTCACTCACTCTGCTCTGCTGGCCACTCAGGCGGGACCCAGTGGGTCCCAGGAGACATTGTTGCTCTTAGTCCCTCTCCTCGCCGGTACACTCTGTATTCTGCTGACCAGGTGGAAGATTCCGTACCAGGTACAGGAAGTAAAAGAAATGCCAGGTCAACACAGAATGATTTTCAACTCAATTATGTTGGAAATTCTAATGCGTATTTTTAAGATTTGAACTTGTGCTCAAACCCGGGAGACAGCAGTGTGAGAGATACTCTTGGGTTGACAGGACTGGTGTTGCAGCAACGCCACGTAGAAGTTTTCAGAATTGGGGCTCCAGCCCTGCTGTGTAGACTCTAAATAGTTTCCTGTTGAAAGGCACAGGCTTTTTTCCACTTAGTTAAGGACAGTTGCAGAGGCATCTGCTGAATAGACCTGGTCTTTTGGAACAGTAATCTGTCAGCCAAGGAGAAACACTCTATGTAGCATGAGCGACCTGAGCAGCGTGACCATTTGTTCATGATGTGGGTCTTACGTGAGGCACATATACTGACTGGGGAAAGAGTTTCCATGGGATCTGGGTTCTTCTAAATGCTGACGCATGAACATTGCTTGCTGATACATGATAGCCTTACGTGGTTAGGTCCGCATTCACAGCTGTACTGCCTGGCATCTGGATTGGGGTGTTTTGTTTTTTTTTTTTTGTCATTTTTTGGGAACAGACTCTCCTCAAAGTGCTAAATAACATTGAAAAGTTTTCCCAAAGAGGATTTTAGATCTTCTGTGAATAAGCACTTACTATAGTGCAAATCATTGTAATATATGTAAACATGTTATTTGTGATACAGTTCTTGATAAAACATTATGTAATGTTAATTTGTGGCTGTAAGTTTTCTACTGAAGTATTCTAATTTTAAGGTTTTTTAATTTTTTTCAGAAATATTTTTATTCATTACTTTAATTAGATTTATGCCTTTTTTCTACCTGAAAATCTATTTAACCCAATGAAAAAAGAATTATTAAAATTAAATTAAGTTAAAAGCTTAAAAGCATTATGATGTTTAGTATTAAAATTGGATGTTAAAATGTATAGAACTTAGAGAACAAATCAGTTTTTTCTAAATGTCAAGTTAAATTTATTTGTACTCAGAATTCTTACTAATAAAAATTTAAAACATATCAAGACTCTTTATTTGAATGATACTGTATGTTTTGGAAATGTGCAGTAGGAAAGGCACCTGGAAGGTTTTTACGTAATCATTCACCTTTATTTTGTTTAGTAGTTTTAATTGAAGCATGTGAATTTGTGCTAACTCACAAATCTTATCAGATAATTCTGATTAATATTTTCTGCCTGAACAGCTATTGCAACAACCCATATTTCACATGTCAATAAAGAGAAGGTACAGACAGGGAGGAGTAAGTTGAGTTGTAAACACAGGCCTGTTTCCTGGCTGACCCTGTATTTCCTGCTCATCCTCTTCATTTCACGTTCTCAGCTGGTGTCGCTGATTGGTAAGGACACCTGGAAGAGAAATGTGCACTGTAGCAATAATGTGAAGTAAAGACTTTACTTCTAAAGTCTTCACATTACAGAGAGCACCTGTAAAACCCCTTTTCTCAGCTCCACAATACATACCCTTCTCACATTAATGTCCATTTTAAAGACTCAATCAAGAGTATTCTCTTACTGAGATAGCTCGAGAGGGTAGAGAATCACCCTACACGCGCTGCCCTCATATGGCTTCTTCTGTCTGTGGACTGTGGCTTTCTCAGCTCATAATGGTCTTCTGTGGTCTTTAAAGTGAGTATAAGTAAGTGAAATACTGAGGTTAATGCTCCGTCAAGTGCCCAGAACATTGTAAGTACTTGATAAGCAGCTGGTATTATAGCTAATTATGAGTTTCATGGAATAATTGAAAAAGTGGAGCAGACACACACGCGCGCACACACACACACAGCCTACAAGCCATAAGCAGATAAGGCTGCTAAGCTCCCACCATAAAGCATTCACAGTGAAGATACTTGGTCTTGGGTCTGTACTTACTAGTCCTTTATTCAGCACTATGAGCTCTTCTACAGAACAGCAGAAAAAGAGCATGGGAAGGTCTTTTGACATGGGGCAAGGGGAAATCTTGACAGCAATTAAAAGTGTGGAGAACGCTGGGTCTTATGGTCCCATGATCTAACGATTCACACCCTGTTTCTGCCACAGTCTGTGTGTCTCAATAAGCTAAGAAACTTCTGAGTCTCCATTGTCTCTCTACAAAACTGAACTGATACAAAACCATGCTTAGAGCCACAGGCACTCAAATGATAGCTGCTTTATTGTTGTTGTAGAAAAGGAATTAAAAGGGGAGGCCATATTTTTTTAAATGCCTGAGATGGTAGTTCCTACTTTGGTGTCCTTTGGCTTGTTTATTTCCCACAGAGCTTTTTCCTGAGTAGCTGCTACTTTATCAGTCATTGCTGATCAGTCATTTTAGAATTGAGGCAAATATATATGTTACCACATACCCAGATTTCACAGGTAGTATATGGATGGCACTCAGTACTCAGTGTAAAACCAAACAAGCAAATGAAAAACTACATCAGTACTCTACAGAAGTAGCTTACACGAAACAGGTTCCTTTTGCTGTGTCTTGCTTTCAGGTAATCTTTTGGTAAGAATATTATGTTGGTAGCTTCAAACCTCCATAATCCCTTCAGCTGGCACCTATTTTCCTAAAATTCCTACAAGATGGCAGAAGGTTCATTGGCCCATGTTTACCCTGCAGTATGCTCACACTCCGTGCTGTTGCCCTGTACAGGAAATGGTAGTCTCACTGCTTTTATCCTGGTCAGAAGAAGGTCAGAAATGGGGCAGGCATACTTCCACTAATGGAGGAATTTTGGACAGTTGGTGGCTGCTGGGGAGAGTGAGTTCCCTTTAAGAGTGTTGACACTGGTAGGTTGACTCAGATCCAGTGGCTGGCCCAAACCAACACCCATTAATATATGGGCAACACATACTGGAGTTGGTTTTGCTCAAAAGAATCCTGAGGATGAAAGGGGGTGGATCTAAGAGGAGTTACATGGGGCAGGTGAATGTGATCAAAATACATTGTTAAATTCTCAAAGAATAAAAAAAGTTCTGTTCAGGAAGTTGTCTCTTATGCCAATGAGTTCAAAGCTCTTCCTCACTTTTTCTTCTAACAGGTTTAGTGTGTCTGGTTTTATGTTGCTATCTTTGATCCTCTTGGACTTTAGTTTTGTGTAGGGTGATAAGCATGGAACTGTTTGCATTTTTCTACGTGTAGTTATCCAGTTAGACCACAGCCATTTGTTGAATCTTTTTGCCATCTTATGGTTTTGGCATCTTTGTCAAAGATCAGGTGTCCATAGGTATGTGGGTTTATTTCGGGTCTTCTATTTGATTCCATTAATTCACCTAGTTTGTTTCTATGTCAGTACCATGCAGTTTTTGTTACTGTTGCTCTATAGAACACCAACAGCATAGGCTCTAAGATCAACAATCAATAAATAGGACCTCATGAAACAGAAAAGCTTTTGTAAAGCAAAGGACACTGTCATCAGGACAAAACGACAGCCTACAGGCTGGGAAAGGATCTTCACCGACCCTATATCTGACAGAGGGCTAATATCCAGAATACATAAAGAACTCAAGAAGTTAAAAAGCAACAAATCAAGTAATCCAATTAAAAAATGGGGTACAGAGCTAAACAGAATTCTCTGTAGAGGAATGTAGAATGCAGAGAAACACTTAAAGAAATGCTCAGTGTCCTTAGTCATCAGGGAGATGCAAATCAAAACAACCCTGAGATTTTACTTTACACCCATCAGAATGGCTAAGATCAAAAACTCAAGTGACAACACATGCTAGAGAGGATGTCGAGAAAGGGGAACCCTTCTCCACTGCTGGTGGGAATGTAAACTTGTACAACCACTCTGGAAATCAACCTGGCGCTTTCTCAGACAATTAGGAATAGTGCTACCTCAAGATCCAGCTATACCACTCCTAGGCATTTATCCAAAATATGCTCAAGTACACAATAAGGACATTTGCTCAACCATGTTTGTAGCAGCTTTATCTGTAATAGCTGGAACCTGGAAACAACCCAGATGTCCCTCTACTGAGGAGTGGATACAGAAATTGTGGTACATTTACACAATGGAATACTACTCAGCTATTAAAAACAAGGAAACCATGAAATTTGCAGGTAAATGGTGGGAACTAGAAAAGATCATCCTGAGTGAGATATCCCGGAAGCAGAAAGACACACATGGTATATCCACTTATAAGTGGATATTAGACATATAGGATGAACATTCTAAAATCTGTACACCTAAAGAAGCTAAGCAATAAGGAGGACCCTGGGTAAGGTGCTCAGTTTTTATTCAGAAAGGCAAACGGGATAGACATTGGGAGAGGGAGAAAACTGGGAACAGTACAGGAGCCTACCACAGAGGGCCTTTGAAAGACTCTATCCAGCATGGTATCAAAGCAGATGCTGAGACTCAATGCCAAACTTTAGGCAGAGTGCAGGGAATCTTATGAAAGAAGGGGGAGATAGAAAGACCTGGAGGGGACAGGAGCTCTACAAGGAGAGTAAAAGAACCAAGAAACCTGGGCCCAGGGGTCTTCTCTGAGACTGATACTCCAGCCAAGGACTATTCATAGAGATAACCTAGAACCCCTGCACAGATGTATCCCATGGCAGCTCAGTGTCCATGTGGGCACCCTAGTAAGGGGAACAGGGGCTGTCTTTGATATGAACTCAGTGGCTGGCTCTTCGATCACCTCCTCCTGAGGGCCACAGAGGAAGACAGTGCAGCCAGCTGGGTGAGACCTAATAGGCTAGGGTCAGATGAAAAGGGAGGAGGACCTCCCCTATCAGTGGACTGGAGGAGGGTCATGGGAGGGAAAGACAGTGGGAGTGTGGGATGGGAGAGGATGAGAGAGGGGGCTATAGCTGGGATACAAAGTGAATAAATTGTAATAAATTAAAAAATTTTAAAAAAACCAAAAAAAATTAAAAACATTTAAAAATTTTAATAGTTTATTTTTGGCATATGTCTATACATATGTGAATATATTCAGCCTATCCCTAATACAAAATAAAAATTAGAGATGAGTAAAAACAGGATAGAAAAATATTTGGGTTTGAGGTCAGGAAAGAGGTTAGACTTGACTGCTTACAAATTATAATTTTCATCAAATAATTTGACCTTAAGTTCCTTCCATGTGAAATGTGACTGATCGTACATGTGTATTATAAGAATCAACTGGCCTGGCATATTTTTAGGAGAAGAAAATAGCTGAATGAGGCATGTCGTAAGAGGGGCAATATTGTCTGCTCTGTATTAGGAAGATGACTAAATGGATAAAGCAAAGCAATTGTCTGCCTGTCGCCTTTGTGCTCTGAAAGTGGAGAAAAGAGACCCCTGGGGGTCAAGCTAGCTATCTAGACTAACCCAGTGGAATGAAGGGGCTCAGGTTTGGCGAAAGACTTCAGTTCGGTAGTGAAGACAGAGAGTGATCAAGGAAGACACCTTATGTCAACCTCTTGCTTATACATGCACACACAAACACACACACAGCTACCTGTGGAGACTCAGTAAACATGAATGTTCTCACACCACATTCATACACAAAGCATTTATCACCAAATATATTTTTTAAACAGCCAAGGCTTGTCAGTATGGACATTTAAGAAGATAGGCGTGTTCTTGGCCATCTTCAACGGAAATGGCTCTCTTCTCGACTCATGTGGAGGCTGCCTGCAGTTCTCCGTAGAAAGATTTTGTCTGTGAAGAAGCAGCCTGTGGCTGTGGAGAAGCAAGTCTGCATGGAACTTTGTTTCACTGCTCTACTCACAGGCAAACTCAAGCAGAGTATGAAGTTCCTAGAGAAAGCCACCCAGCCAATAGTGTTGGGGATTCCCCGAGTTTCAGGGCTGTCTGTCATCACTAAGTGATGTGATTAAAAGAAATCCACACTTCCTGTTACACTTTTCATGTAATCCATGTAATAGGACATTGTTAATGTCCAGTTTTTAGCATGATATAAAATCAAGAGATTATATACAGTCAGTCATGGATGCTTGAAACTGCTGGTTTGCCTAGAAACAAAAATTTGTTAGCTTTTTCCTCCTTTAGAATTTCTCCTAAAAATCTTATTTAGCTTCATCGTGTGCTTCTAATCTATGTGCTATGGGCAATATTTACTCTCTTAAGGAGTGGGGCAAGGGGCTTCAAATAATGGGTACAAATATACATGCCACTTTAATAAATAATTTCCTAGGGTCAAAGGGAAAGGGAGGAGGACCTCCCCTATCGATGGACTAGGGGAGGGGCATGGGAGGAGATGAGGGAGGGAGGGAGAAAGTGGGTGAGCATGTGGGAGGGGGCTAGAGCTGGGATACAAAGTGAATAAACTATAATAAAATAAATACATATGAATATATTATTTTACTTAACCAAAAAATAAAAATAAATAATTTACAAAAGAGATGTAGAATGACTAGGCCCAAAAAGCAGCAACCAGGAAAACGGTGTTGTTCTGACCAGGGCATTTGTGTTAGAACAGTGAAATCCGTGAGCCTCAAGTCTAGTTTACTGTCAGTATCCGTGCATGCCTCATCCTAGGCAGGGCATAGTTTCTTTGGACAGCACCACTGTTTTCCTCCTGAACAAACTGAGCGACATTTAAATAGATCTGCTTTATACTTCATGCAGTAATTGTCAAAGTTTGTCCCCCCAGAACTGAAACACTGCCTGGAAGTTAAGCGAAGATACCTGTTGGCAGCTGTGTTAACAACCTACTGTGTCGACACTTCATCCGACCGCATCAATATCCGAATGAGCCCTCCCTCCGGGGCATCCTGATAGAGCTGGAGTTTGAGAACCGCTTTGTATTAAAGGCAAAGGGAAGGGTGTGCTCTTTCAAGTACTGCCATGGCCGTAGTGTTTTACAAACTCAAATCTGGTCCTAGAGTGCAGATGAGAAGTGGACCCTGCGCCGCTCACCATGCTCTCTAGAAAGAAATTATCTTAAAAGTGTGTGTGTGTGTGTGTGTGTGTGTGTGTGTGTGTGTGTGTGTGTG
>NW_026586662.1:4841076-4846278 GCF_907164565.1 Psammomys obesus
GTGTGTGTGTGTGTGTGTGTGTGTGTGTGTGTGTGTGTGTGTGTGTGAAGGTGCTATTCATGATGTAGGTAAGGGCACACACATCACACATGCTCATAGCTTTCTAGCTTTAGGGCAGCAGTTGAGACATAATTTCTTTGCTGCGGTTGGCTATGCTAGCCAGCCTGGGAGCTCTGGAAAGTCTTCTGTCTCTGTCACCTGCAATAGACCAAGATTACAGACACTTGGCATCGCTGTGCCCAGCTTTGATGTGGGCTCTGGGGAATCCCAACTCAGATCACTAGGTTTGCGTAGCAATTGCTTTTTATCCGCTGAGCCATCTCCCCAGCCCAGAAATGGTCTTTTTAATGGCTACAACTACTTTTGGTCTGTTACTGTCAGTTTTCTGGCTAGTATGTCAGAAAATTTGAGCAAGTGGAAGGAAGGAAGGAAGGAAGGAAGGAAGGAAGGAAGGAAGGAAGGAAGGAAGGAAGGAAGGAAGACAAAGAGACAGAGACAGAAAGTTTCTTTTAAAACGACCAACAGCAGAACAATTAGGAAGGTCATATGGCATTCCTTTGCTATGTCCTATGATCCCCAGATTTCCAGAAAGGAAAAAACAAAACAAAAACAAAACTTGAAAATGCATAGTATTCCCTCAAGAAGGATTAATCAGTGGCTTAAGTTTGATATTCTGTATGAACATACGATTACTTTAGCAAATAGGTCTCTTAAAATTTTAGGTTTTTGAAAGTTTAGAAAGTTTAGTATGTGTGTACACACACACATACGTGTGTGTGTGTGTGTTCTTAGTCGTCCAGCCAAAAGCTTATGAATGAGGCTTAAGATATACTAAAATTTATCTGAAAGGATTAGTCTACATGCAGGAGATGTAAGTAAAAGCAAAATAGAACTAACGACTTGAACTCTTGTACATTTTTCAGCACCTGAAAAGACCTGTGTGCCATTTATGGTTGTGATGTTTGAAATAAAATGGCCTCAATAGGCCCACAGGGAGTGGCACTATTAGGAGGTGTGGCCTTGCTGAAGGAAGTAGTCACTGGGGTAGGCTCTGAGGTCTCAGATGCTCAAGCCACGCCCATTGTATCTCACTTCGTTGCTGCCTATGGATCCAGATGTAGAACTCCCGGCTACCTCTCCAGCTCCAAGTCTGCCTGCACACCATCATGCCTCCCTCCTTGACAATAATGGATGGACTAAACCTCTGGAACTGTAAGCCAGCCCCAATTAAATGTTTTTCTTTATTAGAAATGCCGTGGTCCTGGTGTCTCTTCACAGCAATAGTAATACAACGGTCAGTGTCCATTGGGTTTTTGTGACGTAGGATTTTTTTTTTTTTTGTTTTTCAAGGCAGGTTTTCTCTGTGTAGCTCTGGCTGTCCTGGACTCACTTTGTAGACCAGGCTGGCCTCGAACTCACAGAGATCCACCTGCCTCTCCCCCCTGAGTGCTGGATTACAGGTGAGTTCCACCCCACCTGGCGATGAGGAAGGATTTTGTTTGCATTGTCTATCCCCACGTATATTCCACTGGCTTCCTGATTTACTACAAAGCCAAACAAACAAACCATTTCATCTTGAACAGACCTGTTTTTGTGAAAATTGTTTATGTGGAATTTGTTATTATACCAAATATGGAGCCATGTTTTTTTTTTTAAAAAAAAATATGGACAGTGGAGATGGGGTAGTGATTGTGCTGGTGGAAATAACTATCCCTGGTGATTCCTGATGTGTCCCCAGCATTTTCTCCAAGGCACAGACTCCAGAAATATATGTTGGGTAGGCCAGTGAAACTGTAGCACCGTAACAAGTTTTGAACATTTTTCTAAAACTGTGATTACCCCAGTACGATTTTTTTTTTTTTTTTTTGCCTTGGGACTAGTAGTCTCCTGAGTAATTAATACATTAGTTCTGGTCCCTCCACTGAACTCAGAACTTAGTTCATTTTCTCTTACTATTCCTGCTTAGACACATGTTCTAGTGGCCTCATTTACTTATGCAGTTTTCTTCTTTCTCCTCTTCCCCGGCCATTTCAGCTGAGGCTTAATTTCTGTTTCTGTTTTTAAGTATCCTTTTGATGAACTAGAAAGTTTGATGGAGTCCAGTGGTATAATTAAGTCCATGAGCAGTGTCAGTTGGGTGTTCCTTAGCTGCAGACATGTTGCTAGGATACTCTTAAAGATACAATTCTCTTGATTAACTGCACAAGCTAGCATTTTTTTTTTTATCGTTCATAAAAATACAGGTCAGGTTGCATTTAAATTTATAGCAAGATGAGTGCTCTCCAACTCTGAATGCTTTTAGCATCACAGAAATGTATTTAGGTATGCGCACAAAGAGTGTGTTTGGAATAATAATTTAGTGGCTGAGAATTAGTCATCTATTTTAGGGGGAGCTCAGTGTCCATGGATTTGAAGTTGAAAGAATTCTGAATTTAAATCACCACTGGGAGAATTCATCTCTGCTGTGTGTGTAGCTCTGCAGAAATCCCACTGTGCTTATTATGATTGTTATTATTTACTGGTGTGTTTGATTCCAAAATTTCATTACAAATTGCAATCAGGGTCCCTGGTTGATTTAGTAAAATAAAATCAAGAAGCTTACAATGAGAAATAGAAATTCATCTATTGTAATTGGTTTCATATGGACAGTTGTTTTTGAGGTTAAGGATTGGCAAATAGCTTTTATTTGGGTGGTGTTCTAACAATTATTTTATGGCTAATGATTATGAAAATGTCAGTGTCTTTGACTACTCCCTGCCTATGATATACTTGTTAATTTGTTTATTTGTTTAACAAGTGCTTTAAGGGCTTCTATTGTATACAATGCAATTGCTAGAAACCATAAGAGGAATTTTAAATGTCACTATGAAATTGATTTTCATTTTGGAACCATCAGTTCCATACTAATGTAGAAGATGGATTGCACAACTCAGGAATTGCAGATAAGACTTAATGAAAGAGTCAGTGGGCATCCACTACATAAATGAATAGTACAGTTATATATAAGACAGCATTGACAGCTCTCAGTAATCAATTGAATGAGTGGGAGGGAGAGAGAAGTCTGTGGTTAACTAAAGAGGTGACAGTGGCAGGAGCAGCCATGAGCAGATCTCAAATCTGCTCTTCTCACGTGCAGAAGTGACAAGTAGCTTTATTTTAATTCACCTTTTTCTTTTCTTTTTTCTTTTTTGTCCATTTTGTTTTGTTTACATCAAGATCTTTTTGTTGTTGTTGTTGTTGTTGTAGTTGAAGCTGCCCTTGGGCTCTTGACCCTTCTCTCCCCCCCCCCCCAACTCTCTTTGTGCTGAGATTATAGGTACGCACCACTGTGCCTGGCTTGTAGCTTTTTCTTAAATGTTCTGAGTTGTTGAGCGTGCATACAGACACGTGCAAGCAGCAAACGGAAGGCAGGTTTGCAGCTGAGATGCTGATGTAAGGCTTTATTACACACGCATATGACATTTATAGTCAGGGATCTGCACAAGGTTATTTACCGTGCAGAACATATGTTTTAAACAGGGTTGTAATAACACTGAGATGATTGCATCCATTGGCTTCTGACTTCACATTTGTTTCCTTAAAAATAATTCCTCATGAGAGTGGGAGAGCTGGCCCTACCCGTCACCAGCTGTAGCACGTGGGAGAGCAGGCCTGCACCTCGCCTGAGGTGAACACGGAAGATCTGACCCCACAACTTGTCTGCCTAGTGGTGGTGTGGGTGTGGAAGAGATGCTCTCCTCCTCACCCACCTTGGCTCTAGTCGCCTATGGCAGGCGGAAGAGCTGGCCCTGAGATCATGATAGTGGGAGAACTGTCCCTGCCCCATACTGGCGGCAAAACTCTGGAGAAGAGGCCCTGCACCTCACCTGGGCAACACAGTAGAGCTGGCCCCATCGGCAGAGGTGTGGATGAGCCGGTCCCCAGAGCAGGAGAGCTGTCTCCACCCCTTGCCAGCCGCAGCGTTGGGTGAGCTAGCCGGGGCAGGGCTAGAGAGTTCACTCTGGTGGTGTGGGTGCAGGAGAGCACGCAAGCAGACCAGCTCAGAGATCACCCGGGTCTAGATCCAGGACTTTGAGTTGGCCCACTCCAACATCTATGCCATCTGTGAGCAACTGGAGTGTGAGAAGGGGCTGATTCTGCAGATCCAAAGCTGCAGGATCTCCATGCACAGGGCAACAACAGGTCAGCCAGGAGGAGTCCCAGTGATGATCCAGTATCCGTAACGTAGCAAAAGCCAGAGGCCTTGAACCAGGCCAGTGACTCATTGCGATGAACATCTGCAAGCAAAAAAGTGTGGACAGAAGGGGACACACGGTAACACACTACAGCTTCCACAAAGAGGGTCCCCCCCCTTTTTGGGGAGGAGGTTGCAAAGGTGGAGGGTGGGTACAAGGGGACAGGGTGGGTACGAGTGGGACCCACCCCAAATTTGAGGCTACAGACATCGCTCAAAAGTCAAGAGCTGTGGCGCGCTCACAAGAGATCCAGCCGGCACCCTCATCAGATGACGTGCAACTAGTTGTGACCTTAGCTCCATGGCATCCAACACCCTCTTCTGGCCTCTGCTGGTACTGCATGCAAGGTGCACATACATGCAGGGAAAACATTTATAGACATTTAAAAAAAGCCAATATATAAATAAATGTAAATGAAATTTAAAAATCTGTTCCATTTTCATTTTGTCTTTCTTTAGAACTTTTATCTGTAATTTGCTTTTAATCATTATTCATGTACAATGAGATGATACAGCTTTAACTGATTTTTTTTTTTTTAAAGGCTATGGAACTTTTGTCCTGACACTGTTTCTTAAGAGTCCATTTGAGGGTTTGGCCTGCTCTTGGCTCTAGGTTCAATTCCAAGCCTAACAAAACAAAACAAAACAATATAAAATGACTAAGTCAAATTTGGAGTTGGACTTCAAATTTCAACTTTTTATATAAAATTTATTATTTGAGAATTTCACATGGTGCATTTTGAAATTCCATCTTTGTAACAATCTGAATTATTATGCACAATAGGAGCTATTTCAGACTTGATTCTGTTCTGTTTCATGTGCTAGCTGTTGCCCTGTCATTATTGGAAGCCATACAATTTATTTTAATCTTGGCAATAGACTCTGACATAATCACACACCTGAGTTTTTCAGTGTTTACAAACACACACACACACACACACACACACACACACACACACACACACACA
>NW_026586662.1:4846288-4908788 GCF_907164565.1 Psammomys obesus
ACACACACACACACACACACACACACACACACACACACACACACACATTGTGCTTTAAAGCCCTTATAAGTTTGTTTTGCTTTTCTTGTGTTTTGAAATAGTGTTTTTATGGAGCTCAGACTGGGCCAGACCTTGTAACCGTAATGCCTCCACTTCCCAAGTGCTGGTGTTACAGGAATACATCCTTATGCTTGGCAAACATTTGTGCCTTTTCCCTCCTCCATGCTGGGAATCAACCCTAGGCCCTTATGCATGCTAAGCAGACACTCAAACTAAGTTACATCCCAGACCTAGGGGGGAAAATTATTTAGCTTAAAAAACCCTTTGGGGATATTTTTAAAATTTTAATTTTTAATTTATTGTGTGTATGTTGTCTACATTGTATATCTATGCACCCTTGTGCAGTACCCGTGGAGGCCAGATCCAACATGACTGGAGTTGTGGCTGCCTGCAAGTTACCATGTGGGTTCTGCAAATGGAACCCAGGACACATGGAAGAGCAGCCAGTGAACCTCACTCCTCAGCCGTCTTTCCAACCCCTGGGGTATCTTTATTAAAGCAATAACTTTACTTCTGTAATGTTACCCTACATATCCGAGAATATGGCCTGTACTCTGTTCAGTTCTATAAACTTCAATCATGTTTTAAGATTTTGTTGGATTGTTTTTGTATAACATTTATGTATTTCTTGGTAAGTTTATTCTCAGGCATCTTATTTTGTTTTGTGTTTCTGAGGATGGATCCCAGAGCCTTTTGAATACCGAGTGCCCTACCACTGAGCTATATCCGCGGGCCCAGTTTTATTTTTCATTGTTACTGAAATACATCATTTTCTTTCATAGTATGTTTTGTATGAGTACTGTCTATATATGTAAAAATTAAATTTTTTGAGGTTTTTGAAGTATGTAAACATTTTAATAATGATAATTTTCACTCCTTATTCCCATTTGATATCACTTTTACTTCCCTGGGCGATTGCATGGGCTCCTTTCTCCAGTGCTTTGATAGGATGCTGAAGTTGTCCATAACTGTATCATGCAGAGTATTAATAGGAATGCATTCATTGTTTTCACTTGAAATGTGGCTCTAACTTTGGGGGCTGAGATAGATTTAGTGTTTCTCATATTAAACATACATATATTTTATCATTTTACATAAGAATTTTAATCAAGAGCAGCTGTCCAGTTGTTTTCAAGTGCTTTTTTTTCCTCCTCATGGCTAGCAACACAATTATATACTTGTTCATTCAGGCCTAATGTAGTAGATTGTATAAGAGATTTTCTATTTCCATTGTAGCTGCTGGGTTTTTTTTTTTTTAACTTTATGCAATACGCTGAAGTGTTATTTGATGCATAAAAGATTTATAATTATATTCTCGATGTGAATTGGGCCATTAGCTTTAAGAATGTCTTTATTTTGATGGATCATTTATGCTTTGAGGGTTGAATTGCACCTTTCTATTAAGATCCTGATCCTGTTTTTATTGTGAAGTATATTTGAGTCCTGTTTATTTTTTAGCCTTGTTTTGTGATCTAGCCTCAAACCCACTTTCAATATATAAATTAAGTTACTTGACATTTATTGCTATTCAGATAAGTTTGATTTTTTTTTCCACACTGTTATTTTATATACTCATGTGTCAGCAGATTTTTAAAAAAAATATCTTTCCACTAGGTAGATTTTCCTTTGCCTATATTTGCACCTTTTGATATTAAGAAAGGTTACTGTCTTTTTTCCCCCAGTGTCTAACACCCCATCCCTCTATTCTTTTAGATAGTGTCTGCATAATTCCCTAACCAGGATATTAACAATTAGCATGTTTCTTTTCCCAGTGCACTCTTCACCGACAAGAAGAGTGCATTAACTCTGGTGCATTGGTCGGCATTAACTTTCTTATTCTTTGTATTAATGAATATTATCATGTTTCTGCTCCTTGGTCCATCAACTTTTAAATGATGTCTTTCAACTTTAAACTACTGTAGAGGAGGCTGAAAATTTCTTCTTCTCTTCCCAACTTTATTTGTTTTATAATGTCTATGCTATCAGGACAAAACATTTACATTGCCTTCTCATAATCTCTTCATTTAAGAGGGGCTGGGCCTCTCTTAAATACTTTCAGCATTCAAAGGCAATCCTTCTGAAGCATTGTCCACAGCCATCGCTCATTTACCAGAGGAGGTTCATCTCCCTGCACTAGGATTCTCATTGCCAGTTGATTCCTGAATTAGGTTCTAGATAGAATACAGAGCGTTAGCTTTCTAGGACTATTCTGAGTTAATTTTCATTTCCTGGAAATACAGAAAATAACCTCAACATGAGACCTTGTGAACAAGCAGTTAGTTGATTTGGAAAGGGCTTCCAGAAAGTAGGAACAAGAGACCACAGAGAATGAAATGGAAAAAGACAGCTCCAATACATGCGTACATTAGTGAATTGATATTCCAGCAATCAAATGGTTCTTGGTTCCACAGGAATATCCTGAAGACTGTATTAAATGTTTCTTGGACCTGAAAAAGGAAGTATTCTCTACCAATCAGCATCCTAATTGGTTAAAGGTGTTAGCCTTCTCACTCTTACAGGTTGGGAATGTGTGAGCACCAAGTATGATTCACCACTCAGCTGAGCTGCTACCCACAGAAACAACCTGTAGTCTACATGGAAGAATATGCCATAGAGAGGGTGGCTGGAGTCATATGAGAGGAAGGGAATATGATACAGTACACAGGAGGCCTTGGATACAGTAATGCCCCCAAATTCTGTTTTAAATTCTGTCTTTGACTAGAGGGTTAGGGTTATTTGATATTTCTGATTAATCTTAACTTGCAATTTACTGTTAATTTTCTACTTTACTCTTACTGTCATGTATGTGACAGAATGGTCACTTGGGGGGAATTTATAGAGATTTTGTTTTAAGGCTTAGCATATGATCTAAGTTTGTAGGTTTTCCATGAATACGTGTGCCTTGTTTGTAGGACACAAATTTCAGCATTATAGTTATTTAAATCATTGTTTGTTCAAATCCTCTGTATTCAGTTTTCTTCTTTATCCTTCTGAGTTAGGGAACAGTATTGTTCCATAGGGTCTCACTATGTAGCTCTGGCCAAAACTCACTACATAAATCATGTTGGCCTCAAACTGAGAGATCCACCTGCCTCTGCCTCCTGAGTCCTGTGATTAAAGGCATACGCCACCGCAGTTGGCAGATCTCTCTTTTATATCGTGATTTTTGTCCATTTCTTCATATATACTGCTTTAATGTATTTTCACTGAAGTTAGTGACTCCTGTTTTGGAGTCTGGAGAATGTTACTTATAGCTTTTGTCTTTTCAGTTCATAAACCATTTGAAAAGGATACTTAGACATCAGACCAGGATAAAATAGGAGTTTCCCTGAAAGCAAAAGCAGATTAGAAAATACCATCTAGCTCCTAAGTAGGATAGATGCTACTGTTCATCCACTTTAACTAGTCACCAGTGGAATGCCGGGCTGGGCAAATGTCTGGGCCCGAGAACTTCTGAATAGCAGAGCATCAACACAGTTGGAGGCCCATGCTAGGGGAGGCAGCCTGAAGCCAGTGTGCTATCTTACTGCTATCTTACTGCTCATTTGAGGAGCATGGGTGGCAAGGGCTTCCTTCAAACCAGCCCACCAATTCTGCCACTTGGTGAGATTCAGGAGCGTCCACGCAGAACTCACGTTCCCAGCAGGAGGCCCTAAGAGTGTGGCAAAGGGTGCAGGCAGTGATGGTGAAGTAATGCTTGCCTGCTCCACTGCCCACGAGCGGAAACACGTCAGTTCTGAAGGCTGTGTTAAGCGCTTCCTGCCGGAAGGGGTCTGCCTTTCCCCTTTAACATGACTATGTAATTTTTAGCAACATAAAAACTTCTCATCTAGCCAGGCATGGCGGCACATGCTTGTAATCCCAGCACTCAGGGAGGCAGAGGCAGGCAGATTGCTGTGAGTTCAAGGCCATCATGGTCTACAAAGCGAGTCCAGGACAGCCAAAGTTACACAGGAGAAACCCTGTCTTGAAAAATCAAACCAAACCAAACCAAACCAAACCAAATAAAACAAAACAAAAACAAACACAAAAGGAACTTCCCTTTTGCTTTAGTGCTGGCAATCAGACTCCCTGCTTGGCTGGTGTCTTGGTTACGGTTTCCTTGGCTTTGAAGAGACACCACGACAAAGGCAACTCTTAGAAAGGGCAGCATTTACCTGAAGCTGGCTTACACTTTCAGAGGTTTAGTCCAGTATCATCGTGGCAGGAAGCAGGGCAGCATCTAGGCGGACATGGTGCTGGAGGAGGGAAGAATTCTAAGTCTTGATCAGGCAGCCAGGAGGAGGCTGTGGATCCCACTGGCCACACTTGAGCATATATAGGCATGAGAGACCTCAACGCCCCTCCTCCACAGTGACATACTTCCTCGAACAAGGCTACACCTTTTTCAACAAGGCTGCTTCCCACGGGACTAGCATATTCAAACCAACACATTGGTTTGCATGTCTCCTCTATTTGGGGCATCCGTTGACTAACACTTTCTGTACTTTTTTTTTTTTTTTTTTTTTTTTTTTTTTGGATAGAATCCTATAAAGAGCATATACTTACATTTTTTTTTCTCCAAAATCTAGTAGCCCAGTATTGGTTGCCTTATGTCTTTAATTCCAGCACTCAGGAGATGGAGGCAGGTAGGTCTCCGAGTCTGAGGCCAGCCTGGTCTACAGAGTGAGTTCCAGGACAGCAAGGCTAACCAGAGAAAACTTGTCTTGAAAAAAAAAAAAAAATCAAAATCCAGTGTAAATGTTCTTGTTTTTCACACTTACAGTTGTCACTCCTGGCTTTTTTTTTTTTTTTTTCTCAACAATAACCATTACTTTCTTAATTTATTGTCGCTGTTTGGGTTTTCTTCTTGCTCATGATCTGAAAATTATTAATTTGATACATTTTCTTTTTTGTGTCGTGTACATGTGTGCACAGGCTGTATGTTCATGGGTGTGGGCACATATACACCTGTGTATACAGCATTTGAAGCCCGCTGGACAACAAGCTACAGGGTCATTCATCTTCAGAAGCACTGTCCGCCTCCTTTGAGATAGGGCCTCTCATTGTCATGGAGGTCACCAAAGAGGCAAGGCCAAAAAGCAAACTTCAGGCTTCCTCTTGTCTCCATTTACCCAGAGCTGGGATTTCAAGCATGCAGCATCCTGACTGATGTTTTTATGCAGGTTCTAGGAGTCAGGTTCCCATGCATTCCCAGCACTTTACCAAGTAGGCCATCTCCCTGGCCCAAAATACTACAGAATTTTAAGTTGTTTTTACTGTAGTTTATCTTTCAAGACTTTTGCCTATCATCCATAAACCTAATAGCTGTATTAACAGCTAGATTTAAGCTGGACTGCATTGGTTTTATTGCTTACAGAATTTTATCCTAAAATCATCGTCTTTTACATTTTTGATAGTTTGTTTTTGGCGTATCATGTATTTTCTAAGCAATTTATATTGACAGTATGCTTTTCCCCTCAAAACGAAATAGGCTAACATTTGTCAAATACTGACTGCTAGACTGAAACAATTTGGCAAACTGTAGGGTAAACAACACTAAACACCCTTCTTTACTTCGAGCGTCTGTGATTCTGTATTGTGTAATTACAGATTGTGAATCTTAGAGACATGCCTCACTTCCCAAACTCGAACCACTCCAATTCTCTCAGCATTTAGTGTTACAGAAAAGAGTCGTGCTCACATTTCCTTCCTCTAGTAATTTGTTTGCTTGCCTAGATTTCATCTGTGAGGAAAATGAGAGCATCTATGGGATTCATTTACGTCAGGTGTCTCGCTTGTATCAGAGTTTGATGTTTGAAACAGAATCCATCCTAAATACTTCACACGGAAGGAATTTAATAACAGAACCCTGGAGCTTGTGAAAGTGAAGCTGGTGGACTTTGTAGAGTGGGCATAAAGAGATAATTCCCAGAACACTAGAAGGCTGAACCACCTAGTCTGCCAACTCGAGAGGCCACCTGACTTCAGGAACACATCTCCACAGCTGCAGTGCAGGGCACATGAGGCCAATCACTGCCAATCCAAATATGGAACACAGGAAGAAACTATATTTGGTCCTCCCAAATGGGAGGAAGACGTCCTCTAGAATCCTAGGTCAAAACAAATCTCTGCCCAAATGTCAGTCTCAGGTCTCTAGCCTTTTGTGCAGGATAACATAGGGTCTCCTGGATGGACACCCCTCTGAAGGTCACTCCTGTAGTTGAACCTGAACACCACTTCCAGGGTTTGTCAATCAGAGTGTTCAAACTTCCTCTCGGGGGCCATTACTTTTCCTTCCTCAGACCTTTTTTCACAAGGGTAGTAAGTGACAGATCACAGCCAGCACAAGCAACTGCAGGTGAGGTTTCATCAACCATCACTCAAGGAGCAAATGCTGCTGTCCTTTACTGATGATTTACCAGCATGTTGTGAAGCTTTCTTGCTTTCGATAAGGATCTCCAGAGAACTGTACAAGGGGCCAAATCCCTCCCATTGAGGTGACATACAACAAACTTTGCTCTTGAAAATTCTATACCCTCTGGACACATCCAAGTCCACCAGTTCTTTGAACATGAAGTGTGTGAGCTCAGACAGCATGGTCAGGAATGAGTTTGCGTTTGTGTGTGAAATGGGACTTCTTTTAAAATTTATTTTTATTTTTTTATATTAAGTACAGTTTATTCACTTTGTATTCCAGCTGTAGCCCCCTCCCTTGTTTCATCCCATGCCTCTCCCCAAGTCCACTGATAAGGGAGGTCCTCCTTCCCTTCCCTCTGACCCTAGCCTATCAGGACTGTCTGTGTTGTCTTTCTATGTGGCCTGGTAAGGCTGCTCTCCCCTCACAGGGGAGATGATCAAAGAGCCAGCCACTGAGTTCATGTCAGAGACAGCCTCTGTTCCCATTATTAGGGAACACACTTGGACACTGAGCTGCCATGGGCTACATCTGTGCAGGGTTCTAGGTTATCTCCATGCATGGTCCTTGGTTGGAGTATCAGTCTCAGAAAAGGCCCAGATTTTTTTGGTTCTGTTGCTCTCCTTGTGGAGCTCCTGTCCCCTCCAGGTCTTTCTATCTCCCCCTTATTTCATAAGATTCCCTGTACTCTGCCCAAAGTTTGGCTATGAGTCTCAGCATCTGTTTTGATACCCTGCTGGGTAGAGTCTTTCAGAGGCCCTTTCTGGTAGGCTCCTGTCCTGTTCCCTGTTTTCTCCCTCTTCTGATGTCCATCAAGATGGAACTTCTTATAACACATGTGTGAGCGTTCCTGGCAACAGCCCCCTGTCTTCTCTGTTCAGGGATGCACTGCTTTGGAATTATCTCCAGTGCTCTCTCTACTTGCTGAAATCAATGCACTTTTCCTTGCCCTGTTATTTACTAGTTGTATCTGTGAGCTTTGCTTCCACCAAGGAGTGAACTTGCTGTGTCTGGGTTGTACCGCTACCTGAAGAGACTGATTCTGGATTGGGTACGACTAGAAATGAGCCTCCAGATTTGGTTTCTCTCTGGTTATCACAAGATCTAGTAAGCCATTCTTAACCAGGGATGCTCTGTGCCAAGGTTCACTTCGGTAGAATCTTATTTAATCTACTGACTCACTCTCTGTCCTTCCCTCTCTCCTGGGCCCCTGTAGTGTCTATGTGTGTGTATCATACTGGTACACCATGTGTATGAGGCCAGAGGTCAACGTTGGGTGTTGCTCTTTATCATGCCCTGTTAGATCATGGGCCTCCAACTTTAGGCCAGATCTCAGAGCTGAAATCAGGCCATGCTTTACTGCCCCCCCCCCCCCCCCAGTAGAGAGTTAAGAAGCAATAGACTCAGTGACCTGACAGCTCTCATTTTATGAGTCAGCCTGGCTCCTCCAGAGTCATTATCACATACGCTTTTCTGAACTAAATCATCAGGTGCGAAACTTCCCACCATCCTTAAGAGATTATGCAGAGTCAGAGCCTTCCTTTTTTCTGGGGATTGGCTCAGAGGGCTGCTCTGAACACTGCTCCCTGCAGAGACACCCAGTTTCATCCTCCTCACTCCCAAGCTTCTCTCCAGCTTTTAAAGAGAATCCTTCTTTTCTTTTAAGGCTCCATCATGCTTACATCTCAGTATACTGTATTGTTTCCTTCTAATGCCCTCCCTCCCACGTCAGGGCTGTGATGAAGCCTGAAACTCTTCCATTGTAATAAATCCCACAAGTGAAAGGAATTCGTGTTTACTTCCTTTCCAGATCAACCGTTGCTTTTCTTCTCTTTACTTAACATTCTTCACCTTTTTTTTATTTTTTAATTGAAAATTTATACAATACATTCTCATACTTTGCTCCCCCATCTCCTCCCAGATCACCACCACCACCTCCCCACCCGTCCAATTTCAGTTTGCTTCCACCTTTTTTTTTTTTTTGAGACTAGTTGTCTCACCGAACCCAGAGCTCATGGTTGGGCTGGATTGGGGGCCGCGGAGCTCTGAAGATCCTCCTGTCCCTGCTGTGCTGGAGTTATAGGCCAGCACTGTCCTGTCCTGTTTTATGTGGGTACCAGGGATCCAAACTCAGCTCTGTGTGTGTGCGTGTGTGTGTGTGTGTGTGTGTTTGTGTATGTATCTGAGTATGTCGGTCTCTTTGCCGATGAAGTCCTGTTGACTCTTTGTCCTGTTGACAGTTTTCTGTTTGTCCTTTCTCACAGTACTTCAACCCCCTCCATGATTCCTTCTGTTCTGGTCACTAAAATCTAGCAGAAGTAAGGCTGGTGAGACTAATTGCTCCTTTGTTCACAGGAAACACCAAGATGACTCACAGCTGAATAAATGGACGAACTGCCGGGCCACGAACACAGGTGCATGAATTCTTCTTTAGCTGTTTGATGAAGCAGCCAAGACCCAATTCCTCCACCCCTGTCCTGACCAGGAAGAAGAGCCCTGTTATCTTGGGCAGTTTTCTGAAACAGCAAAAAATGACTCTCTTGCTGTGTTTCTAGATATGCCATAGGAGGCATTTTAGACAAGACCGGACCCATTGAGGATGACATAGCCATAGATAGGGGGCGCCTGAAAAGGTGCACATCCTTCTGGTTACTTTGCAACCTCCCCTAAAAGCCGCAAGAAGATTCTCAGCATCTGCTTCAATCCCCTGTGGGGTGGAAGCGTTCAGAGGACCCTCTACAGTAGGCTGCTATTCTGTTCCCTTTCTTCTGCCGCTTCTGTTGTCTATCCTGTTTGCCATTCAAAATGAGATTTAAGCATCCTCCCTAGGGTCCTCCTTGTTGTTTAGCTTCTTTAGGTCTGTATATTTTAGTATGGTTATTCTATATTATATGGCTAATATCAGCTTATAAGACGCCAACAAAGCTAAAAATTCTGAGCCCAGGGGGCCCTGCAGAGACTGATGCCTCAATCAAAGACCATGCACAGAGAGGACCTAGACCCTTGCTCAGATGTAGCCTATAGGCAGCTCAGTCTCCATATGGATCTCTGAGTGAGGGGAGCAGGGCCTGCCTCTTTCACAAACTCAGTAACCTGCTCTTTGATCACTTGTCCCTGGCAATGTGGCCTTGCCAGGCCATAGAGAAAGAGGATCCAGGCAGTCCTGGTGAGACTTGATAAGCTACAGGTAGATGACAGGGGAGGAGAACTCCCCCTTTCAGTGGACTAGGGGAAGGGGATAGGAGGAAGAGAGAGGGAGGGTGGGAATGGGAGGAGTTGAGGGAGGGGGCTATAATCGGGATATACAATGAATAAACTGTAAAAAATAAATAAAAAGAAGTAATTTTTTAAAAAGCCACAAGAAGGTTATTTCCTTGCTAGCCTAAGTCTTTTACCAAGACAATGACCATCTTAAGATACTGTCTCCAGGAAGACCTACAAAAAGGACTCCAAGGGGAAGTACTTTCAGTCTCCAGCCAGTGCATTGCTATTATATGAGACAGCCCCACTAATACTTGACACAGGGCCATAAGGATCAAAGGACCATAAAGATAAGTGAGACTAAGACTGGGAACTTCAGCTAGCGAATGTCCTCAGGCCTAGTTAGATACCTTTCCCTTTTACTTCCCTACCATCCAAGTGACACTAGTGAGACTGCCCAGCTAGCCACGAGATACTTACACAGCCCTGTGTGTGCTCACACCCTGATGACCATCAGTGTCATGTCTGGACAGGCAGAACTGGACTGGGACAGTAGTTCCCCTGCTGAGAATGCGCAGGAGCACCAGAGCCACGGCGAAGGCTCACGTGGTGTAGACGGCAAGACCCTGAAGGCAGAGAGATGGTTTCTCCAACACTCAGGTATACTGAGGTCCTTTATTGCCCAGGCTATTTGCTTGTGTGCTCACCTAGAGTCCTGCATGTACCGCATCAAATCCCGTTTTTTCCCTGAGCAGGACTTTGGTTGTGGAAGTCTGCACATGTCCTACCACTCATGGGGAGAACCAAGGTCCATCACAGTCCCTGCCCAAGTAGCTACGTGACTGGCCGCAGTGGTGGCAGGCTCCTCAGAAGCGTGTCTTTGGCATCTACTTCAAGTCACCAAACTTAAAAAGACAAAATGACAGGAGGAGGGAGTCGACCTCACAGGCCACCCTGGAGATTTAACAATGTGTACTGACTGAGATCTGTCTTTTGCGTGGACACACGGAAGGAAAACCCAAATGAACAGTTAAGGTCCCCTTTAGTCCTAACTTGTGATTTTCAAAATGCGTCCTCAGAGGCTTGTGATTGAAGTGAGTTTGCGGGGTGTCAGAGACCTCTACTCTGAGCAGCTCCCCATCCCCACCGCTCTGGCAGCATGCCTTTTAGCTTCGGTCTGACTTTGAGGGGGGCTGCTAAAAATGGCTCTCTTTGCCTTAACTCTCGATTTCACCGAAACAGTGTCACATCTACTTAAGGAGATGGAGTGACCAGCTTGCTTTAGAAACAGAAGCAGCTTCTGCCAAAATGTGCCTCATAACCTTGATTATCCCCGAATCTGAGGAACAAGGTTTTTTTTTTTTTTTTGTTTCCATTAATATTTAACCTAATATAGCTCTGAGTGATTTAACATTTCTACAGTCAGTAGGAAGATGATGGTTGGAAAGTTAATCTTCCCACTCAGACTCCAGTGCAGATTTTCTTTTCTTTATTTTTATTCTCAAATTAAAAAAAAATAATAATAATTTTAGTTGCTTTTTTTTTTACAATTTATTCATTATATATTCTGATTGAAGCCCCCACCCTCAACTCCTTCCAGTCACACCCTCCCACCCACTCCCCCCATCCCCTTCACCTAGTCCACTGAAAGGGGGAGTTCTCCTCCCTTGCCATCACCCCATAGCTTGTCAAGTCTCATCAGGACTGCCTGGGTCCTCTTCCTCTGTGGACTGGTAAGGCCGAATCACCAGGAGCAAGTGATCAAACAACAGGCAACTGAGTTCATGAAAGAGGCAGCCCCTGCTCCCCTCACTCAGTAACCCACGTGGAGACTGAGTCAGTGGGCTACATCTGAGCAGTGGTCTAGGTCTTCTCCATGCATGTTCCTTGGTTGGCACATCAGTCTCTGCAGGACCCCCTGGGCTCAGGTTTTTTAACTTTGTTGGTCTCCTTGTGGAGCTCCTGTCCCCTCTGTGTGTGTGACCTTCTATCCCTCCCTTTTTCCAAAGCTTGTGAGTCTCAGCATGGTGCAGATTTTCTTGCTTTGTTGTAATGAGCTGCTCTTTGACCTCACAAGGAACAGTGAAGGAGAAGATGCTGAGCACAGCAGAAGCGCGTGTGCCAAGTGCCAAGCTAACTTCCTTCTATTGCCTAAAAAGTCTGGATTTCAATTATCTTTAAAAATATCTTTCATTCGTGAAGAAGGGGGAGGGAGGGTGGGATCAGGAGGGGAAGAGGGAGGAGCTTATGGGGGGATACAAAGTGAATAAAGTGTAATTAATAATAAAAAAATAAATAAATAATTAAAAATATCTTGTCTACGTGCCTGTGTGTGTGTGTGTGTATGTGTGTGCATGTTTGTGTGAGTGAATGCAGGTATGTGCATGCCACGGAACATAGGTGTTAATCCTCTCCCTTGTTTGAGTCAGGGGATCTTGTTTAGTGTTGCATGTGCTAGGTTAGCTGCACTGTGAGCGTCCAGGAATCCTCCTGGGTCTCCTCTCCCATGTCACGCAGGAATGTTGGGATTACACGTGTGTCACAGGGATCCCAGCTTTACGTGAACTCTGGGGATTTGAACTCGGGTTCTCATGCTTCAGCAGCAAATGCCGTTTGAGCCATCTTCCAACACCCTGGACTTGAACTCCAGAGAAGTCTCAAAAGTGTTCATCATGTTCTATAAGTGTGGGCTTGATACAGAAGAAACAAAACGACTCTCATTCCTTTCCATCTCACGGCGACACTACCAGCTGTGGCCATTCATTTCTGGCACTAACACTTACCTGCAGTCATCGACGTGTATCTCTAAGCCGTTTCTACTCTCAGTCACCCACCCTGGAAAGTTTTACCTCATATTTCTTACGATGCCATCAAGCAAGTTTTGAATATCCTCTGTCTATCGTGATGAATGGAGAAAAATTAAAGAATAAACCACAACATTAGATGGATGAACAAGTTCATAAGTTTTCACATTCCTTTTTTCTTTCAGTTTTCATATGCTTAGTCACAGACTTGTGCTGGCCTCCTTCTAATTCAGCCTTTTTGACTATTTTCCTAGGATGCAGCTGTTCAGTTTGCACTGGACAAAAACTGACAAGGCTTTCCCAGTACTTTACACATGTTCCCTTCAGGGAATCACATTTTCCCAAGACATGTGGGTACATGTTTCTCATGGTTCATCAATTCTGATGTCTAATTTTTTTACTCAGAAGACATTCCCCCCACCCCTGTGGGACCTTTCCACAAAGATGGGGTAGTTCATAGTGAGCAGAAATAAGTATAGCTAAAATGGCTCTACCGTGCAATCCAAGATTGATATTGACAGCTCCTTGATATCCGTGATAAGAGCTATGTTGAATTCCTTTTGTAAGATTAAATCCATGTCATAAACTAAGCAGCATGTGGCTGAATTAAACCTAGGTATTGAATGTACATAACATGAATTTCCTTTAGAGGGCACTATTGATTCTCTGAAACCATGGGAACTGTTCTTCACTTCCCTTGGTTAGGTTGGCCAAACTTGAAAGCTTACTAGGTTTTGAATCTTCTCAAAGGAAGTTAGGGTAGTTTACCAGTCCAGTACGTGGACTAGACTGTCCATTACCAGAGCAGTTCAGAAGCTAATCCACAGTGTTAGTTGTTAAGATCCATCATCAAAACAGTATGCATGATTCTCTATTTGGGACCAACAATGAGTGCGCTTGCCTTTTGAAACTCTTCAAATGAGAATTTGCTTTTATAACTTAATATAACATTTAAATTCCAATAGTCTAATATATTTTTGTTTAGAAACATAATCATCCACATTCTTAGGATCCATCACCTCGTTCTAGAAACAGATAACATGTATTTGAGAGACCCTGTATTCATAGAATTATTATTCAGAAATTTGTTAAGACTATCTGGAAATGTATAAAATTGTGCTTTTAGCCGGGTGGTGGCCAATCCTGTAATCCCAGCACTTTGGGATGCAGAGGCAGGCTGATCTCTGGGTTCAAGGCCAGCCTGGTCTACAAAATGAGTTTAGGACAGCAAAGGCTACACAGAGAAACTATGTCTTGAAAAACAAAAACAAAAAACCAAAAAATTGGTTTTAAATTTGTTGTGCCTTATAGAATCTGCTAATTTGTTGAATTTGGATAAATGACAAAGAGTATTTTTTTTTCCATCTAAATTAACAGGCACATTGATAGGTTGGTTCTCTTCAGTTTTTAATATAATTTAAAATAAAGGGAAGCCACAAATATTACAGCGCTCAAAAGCACAAAATTGTGGATGCAACTACTTCCATATCATTATTCGTAAAGGTTCACCTCACCTTGCTATCACAAAATATTGTACTGTGTCTTGTACAGAACTTCTTGCTGAATTGCCAATTATCTATATCAAGAAAAGGCAATAATCTTGCAGATATTTTATAAACAAACAAAGGAAAATGTCATTATGTTCCAAAGATCTAACAAAATAATAATTTTTCATTATTTAATGAGTTCAATATTAATTTCTTAAGTCAGCCCTTTGAACTCTTCCTAGAATGCCCAGTGTCTACCTTCTTAGCCTCAGATCCCTCTACCAATAATCTAAGCTCCCAGAAAATGATACCTCTGGTATTGTCAGGCACGTATTTCAGAAACGTAAACAGTCGTTCAATGTATCTTTCACAGCATCCTTCCTACCCCTGCTCTGCCAGCTCAGGACTACACAGACTAAAACCAAAAGCTTCAGAACTACCTATGCTCAGCCCACAGACCCAGTGAAGGTCTTCATCACACCCTATATCGCAAGACGTATAGACACTACTTCTATTAGTCAAAATGCCACCTACCTGTACATGCCATAGCCTAAGGAATATCTCAGAGATCCATGGACTTCAGACCACAACTGGTGGTGCCCAGCATCCTAAAGTCATTTTTATTTGTTCCCTGGAACAAGGAGAGGGATACATCTGGATCCCCTACCTTAGTAGAAGAAGCTAGCAGCTCTGCAACTCTTGCAACCAATGTCATTCTCCCCACAGTAATAAGGACGATATACTTTGTGTTGAACCATCTTAAATCCAGTATTAGTAGTGCCCCAGTCAGCAGAATCAGATGTGCTCATCTTGCAGGGTCTGAGAAAAGCCCTTATCTGTGATGTAAGAGCTGCCTGATGGTGCCAAATATTCAAATGTCTCCAACATTCATCCTGAGAGTCCTGGACAAGGTCTTCTTCATATCCTGTGCTGCCCCAAACTGTGGCTGCTTGTGCCAAAACCCTGGGCATCAACTGTGCTTGTCCTAAGAGATCTGAGGACAGCCTTTTCCACACCCTGCACCACCATGATGTAGCAGATATCTCTATATAGACCAGCAGCATCAAGGATCAACCCTTTGAAGCTTAAAGGCACACCTCGGGAGTAACTATCTTTAATTAATTAATTAATTAATTAATCAATTGATGTTATAAATTACAGTTTATTCACTTTATACCCCCCTGTAGCTCTCTCCCTCCTCCCTGAGTAAGTGACTCTTTAAAAATAGATAGAAAGGGTGTAAGGTGAAATCTCAGGGTCATTTTGGTTTGCATATAGCCTAATAGAAAAGAAGTAGAGAATTTAAATATAAACAAACTAATAGCAATAATTATTTTTTTTGTCTTACAGAAGTTCAGGATCTGATGGCTTTACTGCTGAATTTTATAAAATGTTTTAATAAGAATTAGTTCCAGTTATTTTTAAGATATTGAAAAAATTAGAATGGGAGTCTTTCAAACTGTTTTCAGGAAGCCAGCTGCACTCTAAGGCCAAACGCAGAGGAAGCTATAGTCAAAAGAGAACACTAATAACCCTATACTCCATTAAATGTAAGAGCAACAGTTCTAAATAATAGTCTAAAATCCTTTTTTTTGTCTACTGTTATAATCCTGGCTGTAAGTTTGTCATATAAGGGCATTACTATGTTGAGGTATGTTTCTTCTCTTCCAGTTTTATTCAGGGCTTTTATCACGAAAAGAGTCTGTATTCTTCTGAGGGCCTTTTCTGCATCAAATGATATGCATGTGATTCCTGGACCTGTGTCTACTTATGTGCTGAATTACCCTTATTGACTTGTGTATATTAAGCCAACCTTGCATCATTGGAATTAAATAAACTTGGTCATGGTATATGACATTCCTAATGTGTTCTTGAATTTGGTCTGCAATAATTTTATTAACAATTCTTGCAAATATGTTCATCAGGGAACTTGGTCTCTATTTTTTTTTTTCTGTTGCGTCCTTCTCCTGGTTTGAAATCATATAGTGACACCATATAGTGACGTTAATAATGGTCTTTTCTTAAGAACATTGATATTAGTTGTTCTCTAAATATCTGATAAAATTTGGGAGTGAGCCCATATGTTCCTGGATTTTGTTCCCCTATTTTTCATTACTGCTTCAATCTTATTAATAAAGTTTTTTTTTGAAGTTGTTTATATCTCTCTCTTGTGTTTACAGGATGTGTTAGTTACTTTTATATGTTAACGACCCTGGTCAAACGCAGCTTGGAGAATAAAGAATTCATTTGGCTTGCACTTCCAAATCACAGTTCGTTATCAAATGAAATCACAGCAGGAGCCAAAGCAGAAACCATGGAGGGATACTGCTTACTGGCCTGATCCTTATGGCTTTGTCAGATTTTCTTAGACAACTCAGAACCACCTGCTCTTTGATGGCACCCTCTCATATCAATCAACAATCAAGAAAATGCCCCACAGACCTGCCTACAGGCCTATGATGGAGACATTTTCCCAGTGGATGTTGTTCTTCCTAGATAAATCTGACATACTGAAGTTGACATAAAACTGGCCAAGATACAGCACTTTATCCATTTCTTCTAAATTTTCCAGTTGTATGGAATATAATTTTTTGAAGTAACCCCTAATAATTCTCTAAATTTTGCTAGAGTCTATAGTAACATGTCTGTTTTCATTTCTAATTTTATTAAATTTGTTCATGTTCTTTTTCTTTTGCCTTGGCTAGAGGATTGTCAGTCATTTATCTCTTTAAAGATACAACTCTTTGGTACAGTCTATTTACTGTTATTTTAGTCCCCATTTCATTTATTTCTGCTCTTATTATCATTTCTTACTGTCTACTGCTTTTGGGTTTGGAATAGTCTTGTTTCTTATAAGACCTTAAGGAGCATTTTCATGTTATTTATTTAAGGTCTTTCTAATTTTTTAAAAAAGAAATATGAATGGTTTATAAATGTGCATGTCATCCTTGCATAGGCATCATACTAATCTTTTCCACCATCCTATCTTTAGTATATGTGCTGTTTGAAATGAGAATTGTTTTGATGTAAGTATTCATAGCAATAATTTTTTTTATAAAATGGCCTTAAGTGTATGCCAAAGGATCTAGTAAGTTGTGTTTTAATTTTATTTTGATCCTAGGGACTCTTTAATTTATGCTCTGATATTTTTTAAAGAACATTCAAGAATTGTTCATTTTCCTTGTATTTGTGTAGTTCCTATAGTACTTCTTTCCTTTGATTGCTAATTTGACTATAATCAGATAATATACAAGTGTTATTTTGATTCTTTTGTAGTTTGTAAAACACGACTTGTAGCCTAAAATATAGCCTATTTTAGAAAAGATACCATGAAATTCTGAGAAAAATGTATTCTATTTCTAACGGATGGGACATTTTGTTGGATATTTGTTAAATCACTTTGATCAATAATTGAACTTTGAGGTTCCTGTTGATTTTTAGTTTTGATAACCTATCTAAAAATAAGGATGGGATATTAAAATCACTTATTTTTCTATCAGGACATATCAGACTTTAATGTCCATTCGTTCTTGTTTTATAAAATTTGAATATTTGACATTTTGCACATATATTTATAATTACTATATCTTTCAATTAATTGAATTGTTACATTAATTAGTATAGAGTGGTTTTCTTTATGTCATCTGAAGAATTTTGGGTTGGGTCTTATTTATCAGATATCACCAACTTTGTTTTGATTTCTGTTCACTTGATACATGGTTTTCTACCCTTTGCTCTCAATATGTAAGAGTCTTTACCAGTGAGAAAAAAATAGTCAATTAGATCTAGGTTTTAAATCTTATTTGCTAGTCTATACCTTTTTATTGGTGAATTGAGGTCATTTACATTTGATGTTATTATTGAGAGATATTTACTCATTTCTATAACTTTGTCATTGTTTATCAGATTGATGCTTATTGTTTACTTTCTTCCTCATTATATCAATATGTGCTAAGTATTTAATGATTTACTGCATAGAACATGAAAAATTCCCTCTTTGCCTTCTTCATTCAGCTACTCTTACATAATGTTACTTTCCTATGGTTTCATGATTGAGACTCTTCATTCGCTGTGTATATTATTTCTCTAAGTGTCTTCTATGATGCTAACTTGGTAGTCACGAGCTGTCTTAGTTTGTGCTTGTCTTGACAGACCCTCATTTTGTCAGTGATCTTAGATTATATTGCTGGATAGAGCATTTTAGTTGGCAGTTACTTACTTTGAGATCTTGAAATTTCTTGTTTCCTTCATTACTTACTGATGAGAAACCTGACTTTTTTTTTTTATTTCTCCCTTTGTAGATATGTTTGCATTTTTCTTACAGCCTTTAATTTTGTTGCTTTGCTTTATGCTTTTGAAATCTATATTTAACTTCTCTGGTCATGTGTATGTGTAGCTTTAAGTGATTCATATTTATATATTTACGTCTTTCTCTAGTTTAGATAATTTTCTCCTATAATTTTATTAAAGACATTCCTTGTGTGTCTACTCTCAGCTCCTCTTCCAACTTGTGGATTCTTTAGGCTTGGTCTCTCGATTATTTACCAGAGTTCTTACATACTGTTGTCCTAGTTCTTCTCCTTGATCATTTGGCTGATTTCAATGCTCTTCACTGGAATCTGTTGTTTGGTTCATTTACTTGTTAAATGTTGATTAATTTCTGTCTTAGTTAGGGTTTTATTGCTGTAAAGAGATATCGTGACCACTACTACTCTTATACAGGAAAACATTTAATTGGGGCTGGCTTACAGTTCACAAGTTTAGTTCATTATCATCATGGCAGGAAACATGGCAGCATGCAGGCAGACATGGTACTGAAGAAGGAACTGAGAGTTCTACATCTTGATCTGCAAGCAGCAGGAAGACAGCTGACTTGAGCTTCTGAGACCTCAAAGAACCCTAATCATGCACCTCCTTCAATAAAGCCACACCTAATACAAGGAGGCCACACCTCCTAATACTGCTACACGCTATGGGCCTATAGGGGCCATTTTCTTTCAAACCACCACAATTTCTAACAGTTCCACTTACTGCATTTGATTTTTTTTTCTCAAAAATCTCAATTTCCTTAGTGAGGTTTTTATTTATATTGCTGATATTATGGTTCATTTTATTGATTTTTTTCCTTCAGTGTTGCTAGTTTTCCTTGCTGTATCTGTCTTAAAAAAAAAGTAATTGATAATTTTTTTATCAGAAAATCTTTGGAATACTCATCTGCCATGATTTCAGTAGTTTAAAAGCTATGGCTTTTAGAAAATTGTTACCTTGGGTTTTTATGTCTTTTGCATTTCTATGTTGTGATTTACACATATATGTTTGAATGTTGCTGTGCTGGCTAGTTTAATGTCAACTTGACACAAGCTACAGTCACTGAAGAGGAGGAAGCCTCAGTTGGGAAAATACTTTCATAAGATCAGGCTGAAGCAAAGACTGTAAAGGCATTTTAAAAATTCCCAATTGTTATTGAAAGGCCCAGCCTAGTGTGGGTGGGGGCCACTTGGGCTGCTGGTCCTAGGTTCTATAAGAAGAAGCCTGAGCACGCTGTAGGTGCAAGCCAATAAGCAGCACTTCTCCATGGCTTCTCTTATCAGTTCCTGCCTCCAGGTTTCTGCCCTGTTTGAGTTTCTGTTCTGAATTCCTTCAGTGATGAACAGTGATATGGAAGCCAAATAAAACATTTCCTTTTCAACTTGCTTTTGGTCACGGTGTTTCATCATAGCAATAGTAACCCCAAGTAATACAAGTCTAAGATGTGTGTTGGGGGGGGTGTTCTTATTAAGCAGTCTGCTCTTGAGGGTTCAATCTGCAGCTCCAGAAAGCAAGGAAGAAACAAATTGTAAGACAGAGAACACCAAGCCATAGAAGATCCATAAATACACAAGCTCAGTTATGGCCACTAACACATTGTCAATGACTATAAAAAATGAAATGGCAAAAGTACTGGAGAATATGCTATCAAGTTAAAATATACTTCAAGAAAGTGTAAAAAAGAATAAATGAGTGAGCTAAAGGAAAGAGACAAGGGAAGAGAAGAAGTAGAGGAAACACAAGGTTAAATAAATGAAGAAAGAAGAGATGTGGACAAGAATGTTATGGAGAAGGCAAGAGATTAGAAAACAAGGACAAGGGACAGAAAGGGAAAAAAGCAAAATTATTCCCAATAATGAGAAAATCAAATTAGATAAATCAAAATTAGATAAACCTAAGACAGGGGATTTTTAAGTATTAAAACAAGAATTAAAAAAAACTACGTGAAATCAAAATGTTATTAAATGTAGAGAGAGGAGGAAAAGTGGAAACAGAGATGGGGAAAAGGTAAAAGAAAGTATGGAAAAATGGAAAGAAAATGCATAGATGGAATTACATAAATATATAAGGGAGAATAACAAGTGAAAACACGAAGATTTTAATACAATGACATTAAAAACACACTAAATATATAGGGGGAAGTAAGCACATGGGGAGAAAAGAAAAAGAAAGCTTAGTGTTGGAGCAGTTCTTCCGGGTCCTCAAGAACTGGAGACCTCTAGTTACAAAAAATGGGGAGCCTCAGGTGGTCTCATGAATGCATGGGGTGAGGGAACAGATGAGCCCGTGGACCTAACTCTCCTATGGTTTTTGCTGTGGTTGACTCTGTACTGGACAAGATTCTGATGTCAACCAGAGTCCTCTTCATCAGGGGCCTCTATTGGACACACTCTACCATGTGATCAGCAAAGATTTCATCAACTGCCAGAGTCTTCCCAGATCACATCCCAGGGCCAGCTAATGTTTTATCTGGGAGAAAGGGCTGTCTCCTAAACAAGGTGGGAGAGTAGAAAGCAGTAATAGTTCTAAGGACAGTATGACCAGAGGATGGTCTCTGGTGTTCAGTCACCAGGCTGGGGAATGTTGCCCCGAGAATCAAGTACGCCCTTGGAATGTCAGCCTTCTTAGGCGCTATTGCACTGAAGGATGGCTAGCTGGCTGCAGAATTTCATCTATCCACTGGCCTCAGGCTCGGAGCTGTCCAAACTACAGGCTATCCAAACTCTCAGTGGATGAGATCTGTTCCTGGCCTGCAGCTATGGAACGCAGGCTACCTCTCAGCTAGAGTTCAACCTCTTACCCGAGCCCTTAGATTTTGCTTGTTAGTTTTATCACTCATACTCACCACAACTGCCTTTCAGGGCCCCCCGTTGTCTAGGGGCTATAGCAAGCCAAGCTGAAGCTCTCTGACCTGTGATTGTCTCCTGTTTCCAGTTCCAAAACTAGCTCTTCTTTTAACAAGAGTCCCTTGTAGAATGGCGCCTGTCTGCTGCCCTCCATCACAGAGCACGACAAAATAGGATTTCCCTCTGACACTGAGCCATTTAATGGACAAACCGCTGTTTTATCCAAACTCACAACTGTATTGGGGCTTGAGATGGCTGTATATTTGTCCTGAAGGTAAGCTTTCCTTCAACGAATAGCTTTTATTGAATTATTCTTGACGGCTTTACATCCATTTTGATTGTTGTAACTGCCACCCGCTTTCGTTTTCTTCCTTCACCTCCCTACAAGTTCCTTTCCCTCATTTATGACTTTTTAAAAAAATTGTTTTGAGCCCCACTGCATTTAATCAGGGTCCTCTACAAGGGACCTTCGAGGGCTCAGCGGTTAACAGGAGGTTGGCAGCTCACCATTTAGAATCAGCTTTTCTCAGACAGCAGAGAGCTGCCTGAATGGCTGAGGCTGCATTCCCCTCTGCTCTTCTTGGTATCCTTTGATTTCTTGCATGGATTTCTAACAAGCTTCCTCTATTTCTCCCTTTGAGATCCTACTCCTTCCTAGTCTCCTTCTTTGGCTGGCTCACACAGAGGCAGCCATTATCTGCCATCTTACCTAGGAGTGCTAACTACTTTTCTGCAAAGACACAAAGAACACACGGTGAAAAAGAGCCAGTATCTGCCCCCCCCCGCATTTCCTGCCATTGATTATTTCATTGCTGTTGAAATTGCCAGCATCCAGAATATGTCTGGCACATAATAGACACTCAATAAATGTTTGTTGAATAATTAGTTAATGATAGCACAGCAGTCATATAATAGAAAACACAAGTAATGTACAGACCCATGCTAATGCTGCTTCTCCTCCTCTTCCCTTCTTCCTCCTCCTCTCCCTGTTCTTTGGTGGTTTATGACTGTAATATAAATATGGACAGGCTTTGGAGGCTGAGGCAGTATGGAAAGCCGATATCTTTAATAACTGGCCCTCAGTTTTATGTCATGCTCAGTTGGCAAATCGCCAGTGCAGTGTAAATCAGACTATAATGAGATGCCATCTTGCTTCCGTTAGAGTGGCTATCTTCTCAAAGACAAAAAAAAATAACAACAACCTGGTGACAATGCCGAGAAACAGGGACCCCAGTGCAACTGCTGGTGAGAATATAAATTAGTACAGTCATAACAGAGGTTCCTCCCCAAACTGAAGGTAGAACTGTTATGTGAGCCAGCATTCCTTTAAATTCAAAGAAGAAGAAACGATTTTACCAAAGGGTTAATGCACTCCCATGTTTACTGCAGGGCTAGTCACAGGCCAGAAGCCCTTCAGAAGCTGAAAAAGGCAATGAAAACATGTCCTATTTTATTCAGCCATAAAAATTAACAAAGTGTTGTCACATGCAGAGACATGGGTAGAACTGGATGTCATTATGGTAACTGAACCAAGCCAGACTCAAAAAGGCCAATACCACATGCTATTAATCACTAGTGAAGTGTTATATGACAATTGTGCAGAAGAATGGAATGAATTCCACTAGAGGGTGAGGCAAATGGGCAAAAGAGACAGAAATAAGTTCAATTAAGGGCACCAAACATGGAGTGGAGAAATATTTCTGATTCGTCTTCAATACAACGGGATAAGCAGAGATTAAAACAACCTATGAAATGCCTAGAAGAACAAGACTCTACAAACGCATAAGAATGATTAATCGGGAGGTTGCTCAGCAGTTAAGTGCTCCCCAGGCAAGCAGGAGGATCAGAGTTTGGATATCCAGAATCCATGTAAACGCCAGGTGTCCTAGCCTTTGGCCCAGGTGGCTTAAATGAAGTCTTCCTGTAACGCCAGACTTAGAGACAGGGGATCCCCCAGAGACCAGCCATATCCAAGTGCTCTGGGTTTGATTCAGAGACACCACCTCAATGAACAAGGTGGAAGAAAATTGGGAAAAGATTTTCCCAATATCAATCTTGGGCTGCCACACACGAGGATGTACTTGTGTGCATCGACATAGGAGAACATACACACACATACCCCACAGACTACATATATACAGACCATATATATACACATACACAACACATATACACATACCACATATACATACACACCACATACACACACACCATATATAGACATATACATACACATATACCATACATACACCATCTTTTTTTACTGGTCCATCCTTTTTATAGATTTTTATTTCCTAAATATTTGAATTTATTGGGCCTTCTTTGTACTCACCACCACGTATGTAATTCAGACACATTTCTAAGTTTATTTGGACAATGCAGCTGCCTGCTGTGGTTGTCTACATTCTGGACACCTATTTACCTATCCCCACCCGAAAGCTCTTCCTAAAATGTAAATCTTATCTCGCCACTCAACGGCATTTCTCGGTGGCTTCCCACGACCCACATCATACTGTCTAAACCCTTAACTGACCTTTTTAAACGCTGCACCTTCAGACCCTCCCGTCCTCTCACCCAACACCTCCTAACAGACCAGTGTATGCATGCTTCGCTGATCACACCACGCTATTCCACATGGCTTAGATGCCTTCCTACCAACAAATTTCTTAAAAAGTATTCCTTTTCGTTTCCTTGATGATCCTGTACTGTCCACGAAAGCATGGTCTGAAAGCTTTTAAAGTCTGTGGTCTTAGTGTCTCTCTAAGTGTTGCGGTAAGTACATGGTCAATACCTACTAACCGAATGACACATAAAAAGAGTAGCGTTCCAAAGAGATGGAAGTGGTGATTCACAGAGAAAGAACTTTTTTGGAAGAAGAGATGCAATGCAGGGGAAAAGTGACGAGGGCAGACTCCGCTGGCAATGGCTATTGTCAGGAGAGATGAAATAGCTCCATAGAATAATGAGTTTGGAGATTTGATTTTTTAAAATTGTCACTTAATTTGTTTTGTTTTATTTTTAAAATTTTGATGGAGAAGAGTGAGCATAAGCAAGCAACCAGAAGGGAACTATCGTAAAATTGAGAAAAAGAATACGTAAACAGAGTAAGAGCCACAGAAAGAGATGAGCTCAAAGGCACAGGGCCTGGGGTGGCCATTGCAGGGAGGCACTGACACCCAGAACCATTTGTGGTAACAAACCATCTTTACTGCCAAGTTCTGACACCGCATTCCAAGCCCAAATTCACAGGCTATCTCCAGGAAGCATGATTCCAGCTGTATTTTAAATGAGTGGCATAGAACCCGGTTCCAGAATGGAAATCTAGAGGAACTGTGCCATCATCTTAGGCTGCAGTGAAGTTCCCAGAATAGCATGGAGCTTGTAGAAACTCAGAGCATGTGGAATGGGTAAAGTGGTGTCTGAGGAATGCGGGCAAAGGAGGCTCGGTTTGTGATAAATGAAGGAAACGTTGAGCAGGCAAGAAGCTCTAGAATGATCAGTTCTACGCGCCATGGTTTAATTTGCAAAGTGTAATACACTGTAAACACTCTTTTTTTTTTTTTTTTTTTTTTTTTTTACTGTAAACACTCTTGAGCAGTGCATCCACTCAGCACGTCAAGACTGTTGAAGCGAGGGCCATGCTGCTGTTACCAGTTATACTGCTTTAAAAGGTCATGGTTGTGGAGCCTGAGGGCCAGGAAGAACACTCTGTAATAGCAACAGGTCTGGTCTCCCCTGAGGGCCAGGAAGAACACTCTGTAATAGCAACAGGTCTGGTCTCCAAAACACCTAGCTGCTTTCTTTCCCCCGGAGCTTGCTTCTCTCATCCTGGACTTTTCCATATCACATCCCAAGGAAACGGGTGGACATTTACAGGGGTCCTAAGTTGACAACCAGCTTGCTGCCTTGCTCTTCCAGCTTGTCAGCTCTGTGGCACCAATGACTGATGGCAGAGGCATTATCCTTTTCTCTGGCCTCCTTTCTTTTGGGAGCAACCTCTCTGTTTCTGTTTGTCTTCTCTCCTAGGCCTTCTTCGTATGCTGAACTTCATAATGCTAGAACTCAAGCATAAGGATTTCTTGAGTTCCCTCCCTCCTGTCTCCCCCCATAAGCACTTTCATGTTCACCCCACAGAGATTGGGAATAAGTGGGGAAATCCAGTGAAACTCATTGAGATAAAGTCTTCTGCAAAAAGATAGGTTTGGGACATTGGGGACAAAAGACAGATTTCTAATGCTTGACCTTTAAATGGTTTTCTGAGATGAGTGAGTGCAGAGAAGCCTTATTAATCGGTATGAGAAAGAAAAAGCAGAAGAAGCAATACATTGCTGAATAGAGTTGTTCAAAATGAACTTAACAGACTGGAATATGAGGTGCAATAATGTCATAGGACTTTGTAAGAATTAATATAAAGGCCAGATGCTGAATCCCAGATTCAGCTTGGGCTGAAATCTAAGAATTAATAGAAGAAACTCAGATGCGGGCAGGCTGTTCTAAGCAGCGGTTCCTGTGTGAAGTTTCTAGGGGAATTTTACTTTATTTCAGGCTCCACCGCCACTGTATAGAGACTGAAGGAGCAAATGGTTACCTGGGATTTGGGCCAATCTGAACATGGTCTGTACTGCATGACTCAGTTCTCAACCCTCCTAATGCTGTGACCTTTAATACAATTTCTCACGTTGTGATGACCCCCAACCATAAAATTATTTTCCTTGCTACTTCATAACTATAATTCTGTTACTCTTATGCATCAGAATGTAAATATCTGATATGCAGGATATCTGAAATGCTACCCCCAAATGGCTCAGGTCCTGCAGGACCCCAAGGAAGTATGGCAGGGCCATGGAAGGAGGCAAGAGACTGAAGAGGCTTGGGGTCACGGTGAGAAAAAGATTTAGGAAAAGCTAGGCATTTTCTTTAAGTAATGGAAGCAACATCTGTTTGCTCATATCTGTTACATAGCATGACAGTATTTACACATAACTTACGCACATGCTGCTATGTATGTTGTCATCTCCAGATTACTTATAACAGCTAGCGCAGTGTAAATGCCGTGCTTTGTGAATGGCGTCACGCTGCAGTGCTTCAGAAGCCGTGGGAAAGGTCTGTACATGTTCAGTACGGTGATAATTTTTTTTAAAAAGATTTTGGGTTGAGTTTGCTCAAGTCCGGCTGTAGAAAAAAAATGAGGAATTGCTCCTGTCTCCCAGAAGTAGCCTGAAAACTAGTCAAAACCAGAAGAGGCAGGTAAGTTCCGTTTAAGAAAGCACTCCCAAATATTTGCATCATTCTATAAATGGAATACGTTATCTGGTGAATTAATGAGCATCTGAGTCAAGTGATCTCAAAGGTATTTCATATCTAAGAATTAATGATTTATGAACTTTGAAACTTGTCTAACAGATGTAAAAGAGAACCACCATTAATCTGGCATAAATACCTTTTCAATATTTTTCATAAAAAATTACACATATTATTTATTCATACTCTACATAATTTTTTATTATTCTTTATAAGCCATATGGAATGATTTTTTTTTCATGTAAGGTAGTAGACCTTTTCTGTGTCATTAAATGATTTCTGTAAACTTTTTATAGGCTACATAACATAGATTCTCTCCCTCCCTATTTTTAGACACACTTTCTCCAGTGTTCTTTTTTTTATTCTTCTTATATTTATTCATGTGATAAACTTCCATTTTTGTAGCTTCAGCAAAAATGAAGTCATCATTAGGAAAACAGACTGGTGAAAACATCAAACCAAACAAAAATTAGTGTAAATAAGAAAACTAACTTGTTCTTTGTGTGTGTGTGTTTTGTTTTGATTTTTTGTTGTTGCTGTTGTTGGCTTGTTTGCTTGGCTTTGTTCTTGAGACAGAGCCTCACTCTGTAGTTCAGGTTGGGCTGGAATTCACAGTCCAGGCGACCTTTGAGCTTGTACCAATCGCCTGTCTTTCAAGTGCTAGAGTAAAAGGCATGAGCCACCACACATGGCTCAAACTTATTCCGAACATTTAAAAAGCATCTAATTTTCCGTAGCTTGGAAACATTTTGAGGCAGAAATTCTGGTTTTCAAATGTCTGTGCAGTGAAGAACATACCATTTTATGTGTTAGGTTGGGTATTTTTCCACTTACAAAATTACCCACTTCATATCAAAAATGCCTCCGTGTATAAGTGAAATATATATATACACATATAAACCATTTAATTAAATATGTGAAGCAGATTACTAACATAGTAGTATAATCAATGCTAACAACAATATAAAATATAATAGTGACCTTTGAAAACATAGACAGGATATGAAGTATTTCAAATTATAGTTCTACATAATAAGTAAGAGCACTACACTAGGTAAAAACACATTATTTTGAAATAATGCTGTTTATTTATTTCATTTCCCAGTTTGGAGATAATTGCATGAAAAGCAAAACATTTGAATCAAGAAGACTTTGAAAGTAAAGATCACAGGGATGGGACGGGGTAGTTACGAACACGTCTGAAATGTTTTCCCTTCACAAGTAATGATCAGTCTTATCAATTCAAACCCTTTCATTTTTTCTATCCTATAATTTGGTCAAACAAAAGTGTGTGGAAATATTTTCTTTGTAAATAAAGCCCAATACCATTGATCACAAAGGCATAAAACGAATGCTGAAACCAGTCTGCTTTTTTCTAAAGAGTTTGTTTTTTTTTTTTTTTAATCTTAAGATGGGTAACATTTATAGAAATTATTGAAATAACTGTAAAAATGGTCGATCAGAGAAGACTGAAGGTGAGATAAGAATTGAAGTGGCAAATATCCAGGAAGAAGTTATTGCCTCTGCCAACGTGTTTGCTTAAGGGAACAGGGTGACCTAGCGCTAACTCTCACGAACAGCGCAAAGCCACCTGGCAGAACTTTCAAAGGAACTGTTCCAGGACTTTCAATGGGAGCTGTTGTAGCTCTTGGGACAGTTGCTCCTCAGTCACCCTATGCCTTGGAGTCTTATTATTTGATGATCCCAGAATAAGTTTTTATTGCTCTCCATTTTCAGAGGATGGGGCAGTCTCTCTTCTGCCATGGAAATAAGACTTTCAGCCTTTGGCCTTCAGGGTGGCCTACACTTGATTTATTCTTTTTAAATTTTTTATTTATTTTTAATTTTTTTATTATCATTTATTACAATTTATTCAATTTGTATCCCAGCTATGGCTCCCTCCCTGGACTCCTCCAATCCCATTGTCCCTCCTTTTTCTTCCCCTATACCCTTCCCCTAGCCTCTGATCACCTTCTCTTGGGGGAAGCAGCCTTGCCAGGCCACAGAGACAATGCAGCCAGTCCTGATGAGAACTGATAGGCTAGGGTCAGATACGAGGGAAAGAAGACGTTCCCTATCGGTGGATTTATTATTTTTAAGCTGCAGGTGAGGTCAGGCCCTCATCTTCTGGGGCCCTGGGCCCAGGAGTTTTCCTCAGTCTGCTCTGTGGAGTCTGTCAAGATGTAAGCAATGACTCTGACCTGTTGTCCCTCAGGTGGGCTTGACACTCTGAATTCAGTGTGACCCAGCAGTGGCTGAGAACAAGGTCTTTTGGGTATAGATTGTTTTGTGTCTTGAAATAGTTGGAGAAAGTACTGAATGAAAAGAAAAAAGGAGAAAAGAGCAAAGAAAAACTCTGTGTGTGTGTTATAAGTAATTATAAAATTGTCCCGCCCAAAGATTCCTCCTTAACCCTGCTCAGCCTGTGCCCATGACAGGCTATGTGTTCTGGCCTGCCTCCTCCCACTGTGGTTTCCTGGAGCAACATTTTGGAAGAGAGGTAGAGAAGCATGACTAGGTCAACTATAAGACAGGAAGCTTTCCAGAGTAATGGCATCTACACAGGAGACTGTTCGGAGGCAGTTTCCTGGGTCCAGCTATCTCAGGAACAAGTTCCATCTTGCTAGCAGGGTCAAAACTTAGTTCATATTCCCAGGCCCAGGAACAGAACTCCTATCCTGCTTCTTCAGGTGTTAACCAGTAAAGGATGCAAAGACGGAAGTTGCCATTACCCTTTATCTAAGCTAAGGCATGCAAGTCATAATTTGGTTGCCTGTCTTGACTTAATTAACTAAGTGCAGCTGGCCTACTCCCCCACCCCCACCCCCACCCCCTGTATCACTCTAAATTCCAGGCCAAAGTCCAAGACAGGACATGACTGCAAAAAGCTGAGGGTCCTGAAGCCAGATGACCTGAATAAGGTCCAGTCACCAGATAAACGTCCTGGCTCAATCCCTTGTGTCAAAACATGATTGGTCAATGCAACAGCCCACCCAGCTCCTGTTCCCATCCTTTTAAAATGTTGTACAATCTCCCTTTGGGGACAAGGTTCAGGTCCCAAACTGGCCACTTCCCTGCGAGGGCAGATAATGAAGCTTGCATTTTAAGCTTCTGTCTCTAAAGTGAGTTTTCTCGGCTTCTACCCGGAACCTAACAGAAACGTGGTGGAGACATGACTGGGCATCACACAGGAGCCTCTGAGGGTTACAATGGGTCCGATGCCTTGTGGTCCAAATTCTAGTCTCAGCTTTCAGAATTCATTTTTTGGCTTTTTTTTTTTTTTAATTCTGTTTGGACACCATATATTTAAGAAATGGAATGAAAACACAAATTTATGCAGTTCTAATCCAGTAATACTGAAACGTAAAAAAGGAAAAACTACCTAGAATGACTGTAGCTTCCAGCGAACACTGATCCTTCTTGCCTGCTCCATTGTGCAGTTCCATCCCCAGGGATCAATTTACCTGGAGTCTGTGGCATAAGGGTCCAGTCCTTTACAGTCCAGGGGGATCAGCATCACCCCACACTGTACCTTCCCCAGGCCACCCAATCACAGTGGCCTGGGGAAGTATAATTACAGAATTTATGCTACTCTGTAATTATAATGGTGGGATCACAAAATAGGTGGCGAGTTTCACCCCTTTGGAAACAGCTCTGCGCCTGGCTGGCTCCCAGTCTTTTCACTTCTCACTAAAGGTCTTGCAGCCACGTTAACTAGTTTAGCAACAGAGGGTTTCCCCTGTGTTTTTACAGTGACCCCTAAGCTGTGAGGCAAGTTGGAAGTCCCCAGACTCCCTTGTTCTGGCCTGGAGAGTGTGTCCTCAGATTTTTCTGTGCGGCCCTTTCATCTCCATACAGACAAGAGACACACCTCAAACAGGAAGGCTGCCCTGCCCTGGATCCGCAGATCTGCGGCCACTCCCTTGTGTTGAGTTAGGGAAGCCCGGTGCCTCCGCAGGAAGAAACTAGCACCCAGGGCGCAGCTCTCCCACTGCCCTGTGCGTCTCAGTTGCTCCGAAGTTCATGTCCTTAGGCAACTGTCAGGTTTATCAGCTAATGCACGAGTCTCCACCAGGTTTTGCGCTCAACTCCTTTGTCTCCAACAAGGTAGCTCAATTTCTACCACCCAGAGGCCTTTTCTATTCTACTCCTCATTCTTCCGTCAACACCGTTCCCCTCATTTACTTGCACTTACCCATCCTCTTCTACACTCGTGGCATATATATTTCCATCTGGAATGATGTTCTGTACTTCCTGCAAGTCCAAAGCCTGGCAGCCCTTCCTTCTGAAGCAACAACCCTTCTAACTTCCTCAATTCCAAAAGCCTCTGCTAAAACTCCTCATTTTTTTGTTTCTACCCTCCCTGACCTCCAAATGAACTTATATTCATATACTCAAAACATGATTAGTTGGAAAGAGCCTTGAAGGATATTCAGTAATCTCCCTGTAGGGGCAGCAGCTGGCCCAGCCCATGTCTGACATGGAAGGAAAGTACCCAACCCCCTCCAGCGCCAGTTCAAAGCTTTCTTAACCGAGAGCAACATGCTTCTGCCTGTCTCCTCCATGTCCCCCACAACAAAGCCAAGCACAACAAAGCCGCTTGTGTTGGACTTGTTTTTAAAGTAGACACAATGAGCTCAAAAGTCACCCTCAGAAATTGCAGTTGTTAACCAGAAATTACAGTACATAGATTTTTTTCTCTGTGTGGTGCCTCGTTTTGGTATGGCCCTCAAGGTCAGGTTTTTTTTTTTTTTTTTTTTTTTTCTTCCATATTTAAAACAGATTTTTTTTTTCTTTAAATTTGGCTGGATGTTACCTGTAGTTGTTGGCTTACAATTAAAGGGTACTTCCTATAAAGCCCTTCTTTTATGAATCACAGTAATCGAGGAGGCCACATTGTGAGAAGCCTCTGAGATAACAGTAAGCATGTGCTCACTTCAGAACGGTCTCAGCTTCCTTCCTTAGTGATGGGTTTCGGATAATTCACAGACCTCCGAGCCACCCACAACTGTTTACGTAGCTTTTGTCATTTGGTGGTCTCTGATGTCTACCGCTTTTCCCCTTTTACCAAACTGCTCCGTTTGTTGATGTTACAAATGCTGGCTGTCTCGGAAAGGGCATGCATGCTTCTAGGAGCAGCTGCAGAAAGGATGCGCTCCCAGGTTTAATGCAGAAAGGGCCTGCTTCCAAGGGAAGCTGCAGAAGGCGAATGCCCCCAGGTGCATTTACACGAAGGCCATTCAGGTGTAGCTGTGTGGAGTTTGGATGAGAATGCATTCATAGCAAGCCTCCTCCAAGAAGCAAACAAGAAGTAAAAGTATTTGTGTTGACGTTCAGACAAGCAATCAGACGAACATCTGCAAATTTGCAGTCTCTCTCAGGAGAACGACGGACAGCAGATCAGTCAGTTACTGCTTTCTTGGGGCAGGGGCTGCTGTGAAGTTCTCAGCAGGAAAGCATCTTGGCAAGCACTACAAGTGTTTGTTGGCTTACAATTCAACCCTAGTTCTAGGGAGCCAGGACATAAAGTCAGAGGTTTAGAAAGAAAGCGGGGAGGAGTTTGGAGCATGTTCCACTTTTCTTTAAATAAACCATAAAATTACCTTTTCTCTGTCCCACCTCTACACAGGGATGCATGCCCACACGTGCACTTGAACACACCACCCACTTGGCCCTCCAAACTGGTCTGTTCAGATTTCTGAGGCATAGAGCAGGAATGTAGCAAGCAGGGGACAGGAGGCAGGCTCCTGGCTCTACCCACTGCCAGCAGAACAGCTGTTTCAAATATGTTGTTCTTTGATGAGAGGGTTTGAGAATAAAGAGAAGGAGGAAGAGGAGTGGATGGAGCAGAAGGGGTGTGGGGAGGAACAGAAGAGGCAGAGGCAGTGGGGGAGGGAGTGGAAGTTTTAGCAGGAGACCACCGTAAAGGGCCCTCAAGACACAAGAGGTCTCTAAGCAGGGACTAGCCTAGCCATCATTCTTAGGGTTAATAGCTTAATGTCAGGAAGCCTGCCTCTTGCCTCCACTCTGCTCACTAACAATTGTCCTTTTTAAAATTTTATTACTTTATATATGTTGCTGAGCTGACAATGTTCACCATGGGACACCACGGCAGGAGAGAAGTAACAAGACAGCTTTGTCAAGCTCACTCTTTGCGCTTCAGAAAAACTGAACAATTTTTATTCCCCCCCCCCCCAGGGTCTGTGTGATGCCAGAGAAGCCTATGGAATACATCTGGCTTAGGGGTGACTCCAGCAAAAGGCCTAAATCAGTGGTTCTCAACGTGTGGGGCGCAGCACCTTCGTAGTAGCATATGAGCTACCCTGTGTGTCAGATATTTACATTATGACTTGTAACAGTAGCAAAATTACAGTTATGAAGTAGCAATGAAATAATTTTATGGTTGGGGGGTCACCACAACATGAGGAACCATATAAAAGCGTTGCTGCATCAAGAAGGTTGAGACCCGCTGGTCTGAATGTCCTTGTGTGTGAGACGATGAACACAGGGCCGTTGAGAGGAGGGCTGAGGAGTTTTCAGAGACATTGAGCCCTATAGTAGCCGAGGCAGAACCTGTGGGCCTCAGGGAGTGGTGCCAGGATGCTAGGTTAAGGGAGAGAAGAGGATGGATCCCACTCTTGTTAAGAGACAGTTTCCTGGGTCCAAGCATCTCAGGAACAAGTTCCATCTTGCTGGCAGGGTCGAAACTGAGCCCAGAGCCCAGCTTGCTTGCTTCTTCAGGCGTTTTCATGTTTGTTTGTTAATCAGTAAAGGATGTAAAGAGGAAAGTTGCCACCATCCATTATCTAAACTAAGGCACACAGGCAGTAAATGTGTTGACTGTCTTGACCTAAAGCTTGCCCACTCCTTTGTTTCTTTATCATTCTAAATTCCACTTTATCCATGTGTTCCTTTGTGTGATGCCAAGGTTCCTATTTACCAGCATATTGGCGTATAAATGTTATTTCTTTTAAAAGACTTTTCATTGATTCTTTGTGAGTTTTATATTATGCACCCCAGTCCTGTGCATCTCCTCGTCCCCTCACATCCACCTTTGACTCTTGCAACCTCCTTCCCAAAATAACACACACACACAACACACACACACAACAGCAGCAGCAACAGCAGCAGCAACAACAACAAACAACGAAGCGTAGAAAACATCTCACCGTGGAAGCTATAGCACGTCACAGTGTGTCCCACAGTGTAACCCTCTGTCTACACATTTTCACTTGCAAATGTTTATTGTAGTAGAGTCGTTGGTCTAGTGAGAGATCTCTAGCTTCTGTGACATCATCAATATTGGATCCTCACCAGTCCTCCTCGAGGATATCCTGTTGTTGCCCTGTGCCATGGAGATTCTGCAGCTTTGGATGAGCAGGGCTGGCCCTTTCATGCATCCCAACTGTTTGCATATGTTATAGATTTTTGGAATGGGCCAACTCAGGGCCCAGGATCCGGGGCTGGGTGGTAGCTGGGTTGGTCAGCACTCTGGCTCTCTCTATCCACACTACCAGGGTAAGCTCTCCAGTACTGCTTCAGCTGGGCCACCAAATGCTGCCACCAGCAGGAGGCAGGGCCAGCTCTTCTGCTCTTCTGCCCTCAGGGCTGGCTCACTCACGCCCATGCCTTCAGAGACATCTCCACTGTGCTGCACAGTCAAGGCACAGGGCCCACTCTCATGTCCTGCATTTTGAGAGGGGCTGATCCAGCTCTTCCTCACTCATGCAGTCCAGGGCCTGCTCTTCCGAGTGCTGCAGCTGGTGAGGGATGGGGCCAGCTCATCCCAGTTTCATGATCCCAGGACTAGCTCTCCTTGCTGTGAGAGGTGTTGAGGGGTAATGTGGGGGAGGGCATCTTCTTTTCCCCCACAGCCATGTTACCTCATGGCAGATGAGTGGGAGGGTTAGCGCTTCAGTGCTTTCACCCTTGGGCCAGTTCACACGTGTTCTCACCGCCAGGGACAGCTCTGCTGTGCTGTCCAGGTGAAGTGCAGGGACCACTCTCCTGAGAGCTGCAGCTGGTGAGGGGCAGGGCTAGCTCTCCAGAGCATCTCAGCCAGTGAGGGGTGGAGCCAATTCTCCACAGCCCCCTGGACATCCTCGTGGTCCCTGGTGGCTGCCTGACCAGGGACGTCTCCACTGTTTCTAATGGTAATACGAACCAAGGACATGCACACACTGCCCCATGCCAATGCCTAGGCACAGACCTAGACATGGCCCTCAGTGGCAGCTCAGGCTGGGACCGCATCACGGCCCCAGGTGGCAGGGCTGGCCACTCACAACAGGCTATTTCTTGCTTGCTCTAGTCTCCAATTCCATCTCTCTTCATAATACTCAAGCTGCTCCACTTCTCTTTCTCTTCCATCTGACCACCACATACCTACACATGTGGTGGCTCCTGATTCAGGCTGGCTGCATGGCAGGTGGTAGCTTGGGTGACCTCCTCCAGTAAGTGGGTGTCTAAGGCCACTTGTGCCTATCTACCAGAGTACAGGTTTGTGGTCTGCAGGTTTCTGTATGTCTTTCTTCTCCTGTGCTGCACTGCCCTGTATTAGATTTAATTTGATTTTGATTTTGATGTGTCCTAGGCATAAAACAACATTAGCCACCAAGACAGGCATCAAGCTAGAATGAACGAAATACTATCACCTGCTTTGCCTTTGACTGGTATAAGAACACCACAACCAACAAGGTGTCTCTTTATCCGTTGACAGGGAGTAAAATGTTTTTTTTTTTTTTTTGCAGTATATTTTTTATAGTATATTTCAAGAATTGAGGGGAAGGAGAGGGCTGATGTGGTTTTCAGAAAATTTTCAGATTTATAAAAGTAATGCAGTTGTCCCTTGGTGTCTGTGAGGGCAAGACCTTCCTCTTATTAACAGGCACTCAAGTCCCTTGTATAAGTTGGTATAGTGCTTGTATGTGTTCTAAGTGCATGCTGCCTTCTACCTTGACTCCTCTCTAGATGGCTGATAGTGCTAAAGACAATGTAAGTGTGATGAAAACAAGGTATTAACACTGTATTGCTGAAGCCATGATGTAAGAAGACAGTAAGCAAAAAAAATTATCTATTTTGTAACCTTGTAGACATGTACTTTTAAAAAAGTAGTTGAATCACCACCTTGTTAACTGTGATGGTCCATTTCGCAGTGGTGTATACATGCAGCAAGACATCAGGGAGAAGAAAAGGCACCAAGTCTCTCTGTAAACATTCAGGAGTATTTTTCTTCCAAATAACTATTTCTTTATCAATGGAAAAACACACACTTTAACCACTGTTTTGTTTTGTTTTCTCCACTTAGAAACCATCTGGTCTGCCTTTGATGTTTTTCTCTTGTCGTAGAGGTTCTAAGGAGGCGCCATGATAAATGGCAACTGTGCTCACATGCACAAGCCTTAACACTGGGATGTCCAACATAAGGTCAGAGGGCACTGTCGTTTCACACAAACGTCAGTTGCTAGTGCTCCCTGAGAACAGTGGCTCTTCCAGCTCCAGGGCTAGGCTTTGTTGCTCACCCAGCCTAAGGAAATATAGCCATCATATAAAACGTTTAAACCACAATTAACAAGAACAGCTGTCAGCAGCTCAACTGTGACTCATATCCAGTCAGAGTCAATCAGCACTGTCTTTCTAGAAACAAGCATAATCCCATCCCACCAGTGTTTGAAAGGCACACGGTGCACACTGGGGAGGAAGGATTTTTGCGGCCGACTGGAACACTCCACCTTCCCTACTTTTCATGGTGAACACTTGCTTTCATGAGATGAGTTCAAACACTGTTGATTAAAACGTAAGGTGTTTACAGACTGCTAATTTTATTCACTTTGTTATATATATATATATATATATATATATATATATAAAATCCCAGAAGCTTGAACTGGAGAGATGGCTCAGTGGTTCGGAGCACTCACTGCTCTTGCAAGAGGACCCAGGTTCAGTTCCCAGCACCTACATCAAGTGGTTCCTAACTGTCTGCAACTCCATTTTCAGGGAATCCAGTGACCTCTTCTGACCCTCTGAGGTTACTGCACACATGTGTTCACACAGACACGTAGCCACACACATGAATAAAAATGAATTAAAAAAATAGTTACTTGTCTTGTTAATAGTTAATAGTCTTGCAAGCTGAATGGTCTGTTCCTGGCAGAAAAGCTCATGAATGGTCTTTAATGTTTACGAATCTAGGTTGCCTGCAGAGGTGTAATTCACCAGTCTTTTGTTTATCTCTCCATAAGGATGATTTTTCATAGTTTTCTCACCAGAAAACAGAAAAAAAAATGAGACTACAGCTTTGGTGGCTCTGGACTGTAAGACATGCAGGGCAGAGACCGAGTTCCCTCGGATGTGTGTCACCTGCTCAGAAGCACAGCGATTCACTCAGCCAGAAAGAGCAGTTCCAAGTTAGTTATCTTCAGTAGATGCAACAAACATTTCCCAGACAGCATGCACAGCTGGCTGGTCAGAAGGCTAACAGAGAAACTCAGAGTCAAGATGAAATCAAGATCTAAAGAAATTCTCAGTCTCTATCTCTCTGTCTCTGTCTCTATCCTTGTGTGTATATATGTCCTCATTGCTTAGGATTCTCATTGCTGCTGATATAATTCTAGTATTCTTCACTGAGGTATATATTTTTCTGACAATCAAGAAGTTCTTAAGTGGATTATAGTGTAATCTCTACTTAAATTCTAATGAATAGAATAAAATTCAGAGAGACACATAAAACAAACGAAATGAGGACAGTGAAGTGGCTTTTCTTTAATGATTAACATCTCATGTTTTGCTATTTTGCCACACAAGGCATGTGCCCTGGTTAGCAACTATTTCAAAGTAGATGAAAGATTTGGAGGAGACCTGGACCCAGCCTGTAGCCGAAAGCAAGTCTGTTTAATCTAACGGGTGCACATGAGAAATGACTGCCCACCCACCGTTCGTGCCAATGCGGATTGGTGTCAAATGTTGTTATTTTAGAAATGTTGACTGATCAGCAAGTGTTGACATGGTTACTCTAAACTCTTTCCATATGCCAGGTCGTTGAATCCTCAATCTAACGTCACCTTCACACTGCTCATGACTGGACACTGAGGCACAGCAGCTAACGTATGTAGTTGGCAAGCACAGCATTCAAACCTGTGCTGTCCAGGCTCTGGCACCGTGCTTCCCAAGAGTCTCTGCCTCCAGATGTCAGTCCACTCAAAGTCTAACTCCTCTCCTCCAACTCTACAAGGCTAAATTCACCTTCTTTCTATGATCCTTGGTGTCAGTGGCCTTCATATTTTTGTTGTTGTTGTTGTTGTTCTTAGACCTCCTAGGAAATCTAAAATCTACAAAGAAGAGTCACCTGAAGTTGTGAAGCCATAAAATCCATCCTTATGGCACTACAGCATTTTTTTCCATGAAAAACAGTCAAACGGTGGTTGTCTCACTTAACTCAACCTACCTTGCCACACATCTTAAAAGTAACACTGAACGTCTCTCATTCTAACATCTTCAACATTACAAAGGTGGTAACCTAGAATGTTGAAAATATTAAGTCTGCAGATGAAAATGCTTCATATTATTATCCTAGGCCATAGATTTTTTTATGGGGACAAAATCTACACAGCATAAAATTTACGGTTTAAAACTACTTTTAAGTGGAGAGTTGGGTGGAGTTTGTGCATTCATGAAACTATTCAATCATTACCTCTGTCTATCCTTAAAGCATTTGCCTCATCCTGGAGGAAGCCATATCTATGCACAGTTATTCTCCATCTTTCATTATCAGGGAACTGTTCATTTTCTTTCTTTCTTTATGGGTTTGCCTGTTTTGGATAGTCTGTGGAAGTAAATGATACAATAGATGTTTCGCGATTATTTTACTTCTTTTGGCATAGTGTTGTCAAGGTTTATCCATATCATGGGAATGCACATTCCTTTTGTATAGCTGAATAACATTCCATTGTAAAAAATGTGCCAAATTTTAACTGATCATCGGTTGATGGACATTTGGGTAATTTTCACTTTTTCATTATTAATAACTGCAGCAAATATCTATGCCAAAATTTTCTATGAGTCTGTTTTCAGTCCTTTGGGTGCACACACACACAGGGTAGGCTTGCTAGGGCACACATGAAGGTTCAGCTGTTCTTTGGTGATTAAATGTTCCCCAGATTATTTTAAGCTCTAGCTTAAAATTCAGATTTCTAAAAAAATTGTTTTCTCTGCTTTTTTTTTTTTTTTTCAGTTTCTTAACTGCTTTTTGTCTGTGGAGAGACAGATACTTGGATCTATCCTTTCCACTGACAGTTCACGAGTTACAGTGATTTGATTCCATCTTTTTATAAGAATACATTTTTAAAAGTTCGGAAAGGGGCTGGGACTATGACTTGGTGGTAAAGCTCTTGTGGAGAGCTTGCTGCTCTTCTCAAAGACCCAGATTCAGTTCCCAGCACCCATAGCAGGCAGCCAACAACCATCTGCAGCTCCAGCTTTAGGGGAGCCAACTTCTTCTGGCCTCTGACATCTACACGCACATGATGTATATAAACTCATGCAAGCACATGTGTGCGTGCGTATATACACACACATACATGCACAAACACACACACACACACACACACACACACACACCACAAATAACAAATAAATGACGCCGAAAATGTTTATAAAGCTCACAAAATTCAGCATTTCATATTATCTTTCTTAAAGCTAGATGTCCCTTCACCTTCTACAGATATTATCATAAAAATTATCATTATGATTAAAATTTATATTACCACATGTTCACTTCCCTGTGAATATTCCCTTTGAATACGCAGTATGAGGCTTAAAGCAGTGGTGAGCTTTAAGAACGAGTCCTTACAAGTTCTAGGCACATTTGGGGAAAACACATGTGAAATGAATGGATGAACGGGGTGTCCCTCTTCTCGCTTAGAGTGTCTTCCTTTAGATGAATCACTTCTGCTGAAACTAATCAGGCTCAGATGGAGATCTTGTTCACATCAATAAGTAAACAGTGTTGAGTTTAGCCCTGCCACTCAGTGGTTTGAATTCCAGTTGAATTGGATACTAAAAGCACTTGTGTAATTAAAATGATTTTATTTTCGTTTTCTGTGAATGGGATCCCATTTTTCTAGATGGACATCACTGTCCTCGGTGGACACATGTGTGTGCTTGGCTTTCAGCTTCTAGTAAGGACCAAAGGGAGAAGACGGTTATTGTTAGAGAGGTCATACAGACATAGCCAAGTTAGTAATCTTGAATTGAAGAGAGCCGAACTCAATAAGCAGTGCTTCTACAAGACACACAGAGTCATGCAGGCCCACATAGAAAAGGTCATGTGATAACAGAGGCTGACTAGTCACAAACCGGAGTGTCCATAGTAGCTCACAAAAGAGCCACTTCAAAGAGAGGTGAATTTCCACACATACCACTTCCGGGAATGTTCTGGAAACTCTCCCTCTGTGTTACTTGATGATCACAGATAATAACTTCCTGCTACTACCCCAGGGTGTCCACCGTCATTATGGTTTCCTTATGTTCTGTTCATGTTTACAAATAATCCCATCCCTACAACTCCCTGGATTTAGTAACTCCATGGAGAAATGTCATGTGTTTTCTCCTACATGGTGCTATGTGGTCACCATGACAGACTCAGTCTACCCCACCTATGGGAGATTGTGTTCTCTTCAATTCTATGGATGTAAAGGTTATATGTTACCTAACTTGGAAAAAAAATAGTTAAGGCTGAAATATTCAATACAGTAGCCACCAGTCATGTTTCATTATATTCATCTTTTTTTTTCTTCCCACAGTGCTAGGCACTCAACCCAGGACCTGATGCATTCTGGAGCTGAATTTAAATTAATTGAAATGAACTGCAACTTAAAATTCAATCCTGCAGTCACGTAAATCATATTTCAGGTGCTCACTGTTCACACTTAGCTAATGGCTACAATGTTGGACATGGCTGACACAGAGCAGATATATCTGTATAACTATGTGTGTATATATGTGTATGTATGTATGTATGAATGACCACAGAAAGCAGCATATTAGACTATTCGTACTACGGACATCCGGTCAAACATCTATAGTGGGATGTAATAGCCATCAAAATATTATAAAGTTAAGATTATTTTTCTTATATTTATCAACCCATAAAACCATTCAATTAGGCTATTTTTCAGAATTAATTATCTTAAAAGTTATTAATAATTGTATCTGATTTATTTATAGTAATATAAATATTTAAAGCATTTTGATAGTGGTTAGCTGAACTTTAGAAATAATGTAGGCATAACATATTAGATTGTCTTCAGTTTCTGCATCAGTTTTCTGTGACGACTATAACAGCATACCTGGTGGTGGATTTTTCTCAGAGCAGAGGCCCTTGGTACAGAGTTTTTGTACACACACAAGGAGAGATTCTGCGTCTTACATGGTCTATCTTTGAAAGGCTGTGTGGTGACGGTGACACTGTGGCTCATAGCTGCATCTGCCTCCGTCTTCACACAGACTTTTCTTCACCAGCTTGCATGTCTCTTAGAAGGCTGGAGGGATGGATGGTTCATAATTTAAGAGCACTTGTGGCTCTTCCGGAGAAGCCAGGTTCATTTCCCATGGACTCAGGTTCGTCTCCCAGCACAGACATCAGACAGCTCACCGCTACCTGTTTGTCATGTTTCAGGGGACCTCATACCCTCTTCTAATCTCTTCAGGCACCTACATGCACTCGGCACACTGCGTATCCCTTCAACCCCAAATTAATAAGATTGTAGACAAAAAGGGAGACATTGCGAATGGCGTGGATGAAATCCAGAGGATCATACTTTAAAAAGCTATATCCTTAATAATAAAAACCCGAAATAAAGGATTAATTTTTAAATACCTATGACCTGCCAAAGCTAAACCAAAAATGACCTAAGATCCACAGTCAACTCCCACATTTAAGGGTCACAGGTTGTTTTGAGCAGGAGGATCTCTCTGTTGTAGAGTCCTTTGGGTAAATGTCTAAAAATGGTACAGCTGGGGCATATGGAACTCCTATTTTTAGCTTTCAGTTTTTCTCAATCTTTTGAGATTATAATATAATTATATCATTTCCTCCTTCCCCTTTCCTCTCTTTAAACCTTCCAATACACATCCTTCCTTGCTCCCTTTCAAATTCATGGTTTCTTTAATTGCTGTTACATAAGTACATTCATATATTACTAAATACATAGATGTAACCTGCCCAATCCATGTAATGTTACCTGTATGTCTATGTTTTCAGGACAACAGTGATACCTGTGCGTCCATGAGCATTGAAGCTCTAGATACAATTGAGGTAGGAAACGGAATTAGCCAAGATCTTGTCTGCAAACTGATGAATGAATATTGAAAATGTGATTCATACATATAGTAGAATTCTATTCCATTGTTAAATAGTGAGACTATGAGATTTTCATGAAAATAGATGGCACTGGTAAATAGTATACTGAATGAGGCAACCCAGGCCCAAAAAGACAAACACCATATGTTCTCTCTCATATGCATATCTTAGCTAGCTTTGAATTTTTAGATTTCTATATTTAAACTTAAGTAAGGGTCTGTAGAGGCCAGGCATCAATAAGGGATCCTTGTGAAGTGGAGATACGAAAACAGAGAGGGTATGAAAATAGCAGGGGTCCTAATAATGAAGTCTTAGGACTGAGGTGGGAAAATGTGGAAGAGGGGGGAGGAAAAATGGTTAACAAAAAATTAATATGTATTTTAAAAGTCATACAGAAACCAAAATATATAACTATAAAAATTATGTTTAAATAACAATAATAATAATAAAAAAAAAACTGGAAGGGAGGTACCATTCATGGATGAAGAGTATCACATGTCCGAATCACAAGCTTTTAAAGAGGAACTCAGTGCCAGGGCAGATATCTCCCTAAGATCTGTTGGCTAGAAAGTTCTCAGAAGGCCCCAAAATATAGAGGGTTTTTTTGCTATTGCTCTTGTTTAGTCACCAGAACTAGACGGAAAGACTCTTGCTAGAGACACCACACATTTTAGCCACAGGACATATGACAGTCAAGAATGGAACTGAGCTGGCTAGCATTCATACTGCCTGGAGGGCTGTGCACCTTCCTGAAAATTTCATGGTTTCATTCTTTATCCGCTAAATAGAATTTCACTGTTTTATGAAACACATTTCCAATGTGGGCTCATCAGTTGATAGACACGTATGCTCGTGGGTGAGAAAACTCTTCAGTGTCTCACTCAGCTGTAGACTATGTGCTACAATCCCAGCCCACCAGACAGATACCCACAGGTGCGGCAGTGGCCATTAGCATATCAGGGATAATAAACCCCTCTGTGGTTAGATTTGAGGCTCATGGCATGAGAGGAAATGTATACCTGATGCTTTAAGCCTGTTCAAAACCCCGTGGTTAAGGAGGAAAAGTGCCCAAGAGAGGAACACGTAACTCTTGCTTCCCTAAGTGAACATATTGCCAAACTGCCTTTAAGTATTTGTGTTTATAGCCATAGAATACTAGTTCAGCTGCCAGCCTGGGGTGGAAGAAAAGCTCTTTTTCTCAGAGGGTAACAGTTAATACAGAAACTCAGATCTGGTCAAAGTGCTAAGAATAAATGACTAACAAGTGTTCAGCCTTAAAAAGGACTCTTTTTCCACCCCACCCATCAAGACCCAGAGAATGTCACAGAAAACAAGTTGGAAAGAATTTAAGACCCAAGGATGGAGAAGAATGACATGAAATGCTCCCATCTGGATAAGACATTGCATGTCAACAGCACCTATGAATGCCTGCACAAGTTGGGCCTTCGGCTTTCCACTATGGATGGAAGAAGTACCCATGAGGATCCATCTTTTTTTAATTTATTTTATTTTTTGAGGAGGTCTGCAGGAGAGGCTGTCATATTCTCTAATGGTGTATAGATGGTGTAGCCACTGGATGACTATGGGAAGAAAAAGCAGAGGAGGGAATAGGAAAAGGAATAACAAAGGGTAATGGGAAATGAAAATAACTGTAAATGTGTGTGTTCAAAACTAAAGGAAAAAATGTTGGGCATTGTGAAACATGTCTGCAATTATAGCATTTGGAAGTAGAGACAGGAGATTAGCAGAAATACAAGCCCAGCCTGGTCTACACAGTGAGTTCCAAGCCAGCCAAGGCTGCTTAGAGAGACCCTGCCTTAACAACAGCAGCCAAGACAGCAACAAAGGGGCTAAAAGAGGGGTTGGTGAGTTGCTGTGCAACTGTGAGGACTTGAGTTTGAATGCCCAGAACCTACCTAACTCTGGATTTTATATCATGTCTCTGCCATACCAGCATGGGAGGCAGAGAGAAGAAGATCCCCTAGATGTTTGTGTGCTGGACAGCGTGGCTGATGTGTGAGGTACAAATAAATAAGAGACCTTGTCTTACATAATGTGGAAAGTGAAGTGTACTCTGTAGCAAGTCCACGGCCTCATTCACACACACAACTGAACACGTGTGTGCATACACACACATGCAGATCGAGAGAATGAATAAACACTCAAAGGGAAAGAGATTTTAAGACAAAGCAAGTGGCAGTTCATTATGTCCATCATCTTTCTCACAGAAGCATCTCAATTGTGACACTAAAGTTGGACAAAATCTGATCTGAACCTACTTATGAGCTGAAAAATCTCAAGAATTATCCCCCTACATCCATGAACAAAGACCCATTTAATGTCAGTGTCAATATTGAAGCTTGACTTATGAGGCCTTGAAAAGACATGGCAGATGGCTTTACGGACAGACACTTGAGAATCGTTACATATGGATTGCTTGGTAATTTCATCTAATGCTTGAAACTTATTAAGTTTATAATTATACATTTGACAGTGTTAAAATATCAACATCTGACAGGAAGAAATTAATCCTAATTAAATAAGGATGGTTTCTAAATTTTAGGATATTATATCCTAGATTTCATCTTGAGTGTATTTTGTTAGATACTCATAGCTATGTAGGTGCATTTTGTTTTGTTGTGGCATAACAACAGAGAAGTCCGGACACCATGCCCTTAGCCATTTCAAGGGATTACGACAGGGAATTATCATGAGCAATGCTTGGTGGGCTCTTATAGTGCAGTGAAGTGAAATGCAAGAATGAAAAGAACACATAACCGATGAGTGACAGTGATCAGGAAACTTGTATATGAACATATATCCAAGGATGGATTTTGTCATAGAGCAATCTCTTTGGAAAGACTTGAGGGTGGTGTTCATGTGCATTTTCATCTCTTTCTCTTTGAAAGCATGCCACTGAAACAGAGACCACAATGCAGGTAAAACAGTGCACTCATAAAGTTCATTCTCTCCACCGAGAATGACAAGTGTGTAGGGAAAATAGAGATCTTAGACAAAATGAACTTGAAAGCCTGTTTTCCACAGCTGAATATTCTTATTATACATTAGATGAAAGCTTCTGGTGAAAAAGTCATTGTTTACATTGTCACTTGAGCAGCATAATGTACTCAGACCTTTAATATTTCATACTGATCATCTCCTCTGCCGATATTTTATATTTTAATTTGTCCCTTTGGTTTGATGAGAGATTTATATATAATTAAAAATGTGTGATGATCAGAGTCAAAGGGTAAAGGTTTGGTTTTCTTGGGTAATGTGGGAGAACTACCAATGAAACAGCCATAGCCTGGTTAAATCACTGTTGTAATAAAATGCCTAACAAAAGCAACTTGTGCTGCATAGTTTTATGTCAACTTGACACAAGCTAAAGTCACCTGAGAGGAGGGGACCTCAATTAAGAAAATGACTCCATAAGATTGAATTGTAGGCAAGCCTGAAGGGCATTTTCTTAATTAATGATTGATGGGTGAGGGACAGCTCATTGTGGGTGGTGCCATACCTGGGCTGGTGGGTCCTGAGTTCTATAACGATATTCTGCTATGCTCACAGACAGGAGCATAGCATAGCATAGCATAGCATAGCACAGCATAGCACAGCATAGCTGTCCTCTGAGAGGCTTTACCCAACAGTGGATTGAAACAGACGCTGTGACTCACTGGTGAAGTGTAGGGAGTCTTATGGAAAAGTGGGTGGAAGGGTAGAAGGACCTGGAGGTGACAGAAATTCCACAAGAAGACCAACAGAGCCAACTAACTAGTGCCCAGAGGGGCTTGTAGAGACTGAAGCACCAAGCAAGGACCATGCATAGACTGGACCTAGGTCCTCTATGCTGATGTAGCTGATGGGCAGCTAAGGCTTTACGTGGGTTTGCTAGTAAGGGAAATGGTGGCTGTCTCTGACATGGACTCTGTTGCCTGCTTTCCAGTCACTTCCCCCTGGCAGGCCTGCCTTGCCAGGCCATAGGGGAAGAGAATGTGCTCAGTCCTGATGTGACTTGATGAGCTGGGGTGGGTATGTAGGAGGTTCCTCTTTTTTTGAGAAATAGGGGAAGGGTGAAGGGGAAAAAGAGAGGAAGGGTAGGACCAGGGGAAGAGGAAGGAGGGGAGTCCTATCAGGATGTAAAGCGAATAAATAAATAAACAATAATAAAAAGAGAGAGCAGGCTAAGCAAACCATGAAGAGCAGGTCGGTAAGCAGCACCCCTCCACACAGCCTCTGCATCAGCTCCTGCCTCCAGGTTCCTGCCCTGCATCAGGTCCTGTGCTGACTTCTTTCGATGATGAGCAGTGATACGGAAGTGTAAGTCAAAAAGACCCTTTCCTCCACAGCTTGGGTTTTGGTCTTGGTGTTTTATCAGGGCAATGGTAATCTTACCTAAGACACAACTTCCGGAAAGGTTTACATTATCTCACAGTTTGAAGGTGAGCTCCTTCAAGGCGCGAGGATTGTGGCAACTGGCCATATTGCACCCGGAGTCAAAGATCAGAGAGAGATGAACTCTGGTGCTCAGCTCACTTTCTCCTTTTTATCACTTAGGGTTGGGGTGGTCTTCCCATTTTGGTTAACCTAATCTAGAAAGTCCCTAACATACATGTACAGCAATTAGTCTCCAGGATCATTGAAGAGCCTGTCAGGGTGACAATCAATATGTCATGGTGAGAAAAAACTTAAAGCTATTCATTCTGGGTCCATTAACGTATAACATACCCCAGTTTGAAGAACGTTGTTATGCATTGTCTTGTACTTGGTACCAAGCCCTTTAGTTGGTTAACCAAACAAGTAGTATGTGACATACTGCTAGCAGTCTACATTGTTAATGCTCTCATTTCCTCCCAGGAATGCCACAGATACTTTGCATGATTCCTATCAAGCCAACTTTAATTAGATAAGAGTTCAAATTCACACATTTACTTCCTTCCTTTATGCCTTTTACACACTTGAATGTTTTAAGATTTATTAAATCCAGGTATTCAGCAGCAAAGAGCTTACCCGATTTGGTCATACCAATCTGTTCATTTTCAAGAATTACTTTAAGAGATCTTAACGCAGGCAATATTCTCTCTCTGTGCCTTTTCTGTTTTTTTTTTTTTTTTTTTTTTCTTTGTGGGTGTTGTTCTGTTGCCTGGTCTCATGTATTTCATGAATACATGAGCTTGCTATATCTGAATCTGCTTTGAACATCTGATCTTCCTTCTTCCATTTCTCAACTGCTGGGACTACAGCTGTGGACCACCATGAGCAGCTACTAAAGTTATGATTTTTGTTTGTTTGGTTTGAGACAAAGTCTCACCCTGTAGCCCAGGTTGGCCTCAAACTCTCAGTAATCCTCCTGTCTCTGCCTTCCAGGGATAGGGTTTATAGGTGTCATCTACCAAGCCTGCCCTCTGAGACTTTATTGACCTAAAATATTTGAGACATTATAGAACCTTATGAAAGGTTATTTTTCTTATGCGCTAACAAGATGAGCACCAAAGAAAGGCATTTGTATCTAATTTGGGGCAAATTTTAAATTGCTTTCTAGCAAAGGTCCTCATGGTTTCCTCATGAGCACAGATAAATCTGCTTCTGGGACCAGAAGTGGGCAGCACAACCATGCAACTTCTCATTCGAAATTTGCTAGCATTACATTAAAAACGTTTTGCTTAAATAAATTAGCATTTTTGCTTGTCTATAAAAAAGTTACATGAGACAGGAAAAAAAGTTTTTCCTAGGTGGTCCTTTTTGCATCAATATCAAACTAGACATAAAAAGAAGGGACAAGGTATCAAAATGTGTAATTTGGGCCAATATGTCAGAGCCTTGAACTCCCAAGGACACTGCGATTTAAAGAAAAATGCTCAGTGTATATGTGTATATGTTGCCTTGCTCTGACTCTTAACCACAGTTGTGCTTTCTTTTTCTGTGGAGTTGAGTTACATGAGAAAGGCAAAGAAAAATCGACAGGCAAATATCTAGAGGTTGGTGTAACCAAAGAGCTATATTACAGCAAAACCACCCAACCCAGAAGACCAGGGTGACCACCAATTGTCCTGTACTTCATTATAATGGTATCTCCATCATTATCATCATCACCAACCATCATCAACATGCACAGGCTGAAAGAAAGGAAGAGTTCCACAAATGGAAGTCAAAAGTGAGCAGAAATAGCTACATTATAGCAGATAACGTTGACTTTGCATTACAAACTGTCCAAAGAGACATCATACAGCATTATTTACTGATAAAGGTATCAATTAGCAAGACAATTTTAGAACTGTAAATATATATGAACTCAAAACAGAACTTTTCAAAGATTTAAATGAAATGTTCTATCTCGAGAGAGATGGGCTTTCAAAACAGTAACAGTGGGAGGATCTAACATACCTCATTGGAAAGAAATTCCAACAGACAAAACAATTGTATACAGAGATCAGAGAGATCTCACAGGCCATTCCACACAATAGGAGGAAATTACTGATATTTCAGACTTCATATAAGAACTCAAGAATACATATTTTATCTGTAGATCTTTTGTGTCACAAAATCTCATGTTTCAAAGAGGTAAAAACTGAGAGCTTTTACTTTAGTTTTTCCCTTCCTTCCTTTTTCCTCTTCCTTTCTCTCTTCCTCCCTTTCTCCCTTCCTCCATCCCTCTCTTCTTTCCTCTCTTTTCCTCTCTTTCTTCCCTTCTCTCTTGTTCTCTTTCTCTCCATTTTTTTTTTTTTGAGACAGGATTTCTCTGTGTAGCCCTGGTTGCCTTGGATTCACTTTGTAGATCAGGCTGGCACAAACTTGCAGGCCTGTCTCTGCCTACTGAGTGATGGAATTAAAGGCATGGGCCATCACACCCGGCTTCTTTCTATCTCTTTTCCTATCTTTGCCTCTGTCTCTGTGTCTATCTGTTTCTGTCCCTCCTGTATGCACTCTATTCTAGTGGCTTTGTGTCTGTTCATGGTAATAGTTTCCATGTTCATCATTCTATTCGTCATCTCACGTTCTAAGAAACAACTGACTAACAAAAGCTGTGGCCACTTATGTAGCATTTTAAAAATGCTTTAGCACTATGCCTAATTTTAATATGTGTGCATATATGTATATGAATAGATATGCACATGTGTGAATAAAAGTGTTTTAAGGATATTTTTGATGACTGTAAGTACTTTAGGAAAAGCATGTGTTTCAAGTTCCTTATTTTAAGCAAACCGAGACAAAATTCAACTCTAAAAATTTGGAGTTAAATAGGGAAAAGAAAAAAGTTCTTTTCTGTGTACTGGTTTAAAGGCTTGCAAAGGCATCTTGAGGCTTACAGATGATCTTAGTGTTTTTTCATTATGGCGGAACTGTAATTTATCTTTTACAATGCACCTGGGGAAACAGCTCACTTCTGTGCTTTCATATCTTTAAAGAAAGACGACATAAGTTAGGCTAATAGCTATTAAACAACTAGCATGATACTACAAAGATAAATGGGTGACTCAAAAGGTAAAAAAAAAGAAAAGAAAAGAAAGGAAAAATAGAAATGCCTGATTTTCTTCCTACCTTTGATTTGCTTATAGATCCAAATGAGAAATTCATTTAAAAAAAATACAATTTCCAAGTGTTTATTATGAGAAGATTTAAATCTTGAGCAAATAGTTAATCAAGTTGTTAAGAAAATGTGGAACTATTAACATTCTTCCTGTATTGATAGTTGCTTAATATTTAAGATATTACATATATGTTTTCTATGTCTCAGATGCAGTGTTTGGGGATTCATTTGAAATATAGTTGCTTTATAAAGAAAATAGCCTCTTCTAAATTTTCTAGGGAAAAATAAGGTGGAAAGGAAACATCAAGTAAAACAAAGAGCTAGAAATACACTTACAATGTATTTCGGGTAAAGATTAAAGAAAAGGGTAATGCTTTTAGATGAGGAATTTTTTTTTTTTACATGAAGAGTTTGTCCTTCATGTAAAGGATTGATAATGTAAACAGAGGAGCACAGAATTGGGAGGTTAAAGCATACTTTGAAAAGATTGTGAAAGTCAAAACTTAAGGAAGGGTAAAATGATTATAAATAAACTGACTATAATGGAAGTTTATTAAACATTTTAAGGTTCAAAATCCAATTCTTGGAGATAAAGCTGCTGCCTTATTTTTTCAGTTGCAATTCTCAGATACATCTAGGTTTCTGTCTAGTTGAACTTACTAGCCATATAGGATAGCCTGGCACAAACCAAGCAAAAACATGAGACATCAAAGAAATAAAGCACAAAGCCCATATAATCATTTCAACAGACACACACAAAAGCATGCAATAATTTTATTTCCTGTCAGGATAAAAATCTCTGTTCAACAACTCAGACCTACAATAAACACACCTCAAAATACAGAAGTCATATATTTAAGAAAAGAGGCCATACTTCTACCTAATTGTATATGTTTTCAGCTTTTTCCCATGTTAGAAACAAGGAAAGGATTTCATCTTCACTACTCTTGTTTAATAGAGTACTGGAATTCCTAGCAGAAACACTTAAGGAAGAGAAAAATAAATAAATAAAAGGACTCTAAATTAGAAAGGAAGGCATTAATTATCTATGTTGGTAGATGAAAATTTCTATAGTTAGAAGCATCCAAACTTCGATCAAAATACAAAATCAACATACAAAAAATGGTAGAATTTTTACACTAATAGTAAAATTATTCGAAAAAAATTAAGAAAACAGTCCTTTCTCAATTTGTATAAAAATAGCAATAAGCGGGGCAATAAAATATCTCCAGTGAAAATTATGGAGCATAGACTAAAAAAGAAATATGGAGGACGTAAAAATGGAAGGATGTTAGGTGTCTGCAGACCAGAAGAATAACTATTGTCACATGGGGCTGGGGAGATGGTTCAGCACCATCGTGCGCATACTGCTCTTTCGGAGGATTCAGATTCTGTTTTTGGCACCCACGTCGGCCAGCTCACAATCACCTGTCATTTCATTATAAAGGAGCCTGACACTCTTTTCCGGCCTCCCTGGGCACGTATGTGGCATACATGCATGTGGTTGGGGTCGTACACATGTATAAACTAAAAATAATAAAGCACATTTTAAAACGTATTCTTAAAATGACCACACTTACTCGAAGAGGTATGGAGATTCGATGCAATTTTCATCAAAATAAATGTGCCTGGGTCTGGAGGTTTGGTTCTGCAGTCAAGAGCAGAGGAGCCTTCACATACATGAAGACACATAAATAGCAATAAATTTAAACAAACCGGTAAGTAAAAATGACTTTCTTCATAGGAAAAAAAAAAAAACAAACCCACAATCCTATAAGTCCGATGAAACCACAGAGGATCTAAGCAGCCAACATTTTATTGAGAAAAATAAAGAGATAAGCTCCAAACAAATGAACAAAACACCACGCAGCGGAAGGACTCTTGAGTCAGGAAAGGAAATATAAAGGGTTTTTTCTAGCTTCAACTCTTTCATGGTTAATGGGGAGGTGCACACAGCCATGGTTGACAGTAAAAGTGTAACAACTTTCACCCAGAGTGTCACAGCCTCAGAACAGTTGTTCTAGGCAAATGGAAATTTACTTGGATATATAGAGTCTGAGGCTGGGCAAAGGTTTGTTTGAGTGGCTATGCTGATTTGTCTGTGTTTATTGGTGAATCTAGTATAACAAAGTGGTCTTTATATTTAAAATACATATGCACGCGCACACACACACACACACACACACACACAATGTGTCAGTACCACGGCACTTTATAACGCTGTAGTGTGTAACCTTTTGGGATCACCAATGTACTGTGACCCCCCTCCCCTCAGCCATACCACAGCTTGTGAGTGGCACGCTGCCTTTTGGACCACCGTCCAAACCATCCTTTCAGGGTGTCCTTCCGCATTACACCTGGAATGAACCCTGGGAAATAGAAAGTAGAAGGTATCAGCTAACACTGAAAACAGCACAAGCATTTTCAGCAGCCTAAGGGTTCACACCACAGTTAAGGTTCGTAGTCAGAATTCTTTAAAACAGTCCTTGCAGACGCTTCCTGATCCAGCTGGTGTGCAGAAGTAAACCAGCAGGACCAGAAGAATAAAGCTGGAGCATTTCATGACGTCACTTGGAAACAAGAGTCCCCTGTGCTCTTCACGGCCACAAGCAACACGCGGTTCTTCAGCCATGTTATCAGTGTGAGATGGGGGCGGGGGGGGGGCAGATCTTATTTTACTGCTTCTGTGTTTCCTCCAGCTGTCAGGCAATACTTCCTGAAACTGTTTCTCAGAGCAGACAGCTTAGTGGTCACAACAGACATTTCAAACTCAGTATTTTTTTTTTTTTTTTTACCAACATCCACTCTTTTTTAGCACTCAAATTCCAATTCTCAGTTCAAATCATCAATCTTGTGTAGGATGAGCAAAATTATTAGAAACACATGGAGTCAGAGAGGCACCGAACCCAGGAACATCGATGGCATTTGAAAAGTGTAGATATATATAATACATATTTACTAAAATAAAATGCTAATATTATATGTTATATATTATGTAATTGTATATATGTGTTTGTGTGTATATATATGTATGTGTATATATATATAATGCAAGTTTGAGGATATCAGTCTTGAATTCCCATTTGGTTCTGGTGGAGAACAATGGAAGTGCAAAACTGACTGGCAGTGGAGGTGGACAGCAGTGTGTGTGTGTGTGTGTGTGTGTGTGTGTGTGTGTGTGTGTGTCCCTCTGCCCACAGCTTGCCTGCCTTTCACGCCTCCAGCTGCAGAGTCGCTGCTCTCATTCTGTCCTAGAGTCTGTGAGCTGGCATGCCAACTTAGAAGGCCAGGACGGAAAATCTGAACAGCCAAACCGCTTTCAGAAGAATATACAAGCAACCAGCAGATAAAGTATTTTCTAGTGGAAACTTAATTGTTAGGTTAAGAAAGGGGTTGGCGTCTTCCTACCTCAGGAGTAGAATTCAAGAAGAGAGGCGCTCACTAATTCAAAGTCATATTCATGCAGAAATTAGTGAAATAGTAGAATAAAACCCACCGAGAGTCCACACTTCCCTAAATCTTTCCATTCTCACCCATCTTTCTTGTTGTTTAGGAGCTATTAAAAGGTAGAGCACAGCCCCATGTCATTATATTTTCATCTGTGCTTCAATGTGCATCTCCTCAAAGTTAAGGAAATGTTCTTTTATAACCACCATGCCACTTGAGTAAATTTCTAAATAACAATTCGTTATTTGAAAATACGTGAGTCAGGAAGATCAGTAGTTCAAGGTCATCATCAGTTACTCACAGAATTTGAGGCTAGCTTGGAATACGTAAGATCTTGATATTCTGTCAAAAAAAAAAGCAAAGAAAATATTTCCTGTTTCTGTAGTACCCATATACATATTAAAAGTATATATATAAAGTACATATTAAAAGATAAAAAGACATAAAGCTAAAACTGAGGTAAGAATAAGATGGCAAAATTAAGCCAGCAACAAAAGTATTAAACACCAATTCACCCTGAAGATATTCTTCTTTTTTTTTAATTTTTATTTTTTTTAATGTTAGTTACAGTTTGTTATGAAGATCTTATTCTTAACTTTAAATCAACCGCTTGCTTCGCCGGGGGCTAAGGAGGAAGAAAACCCTGCCAGTCACAAGATTCAGTGTCGATAAAGGAGAAATAGCATCAGTTCTCCAGAGAACGTAGCTTTCCCTGTCCCTAAAGGCTGAGTGGAATTTCTCCTTGATATCTTCATGAAGAAGACAGTGTGAGATTTATTGGACAATACACTTTACAAAATCCCCACAATAAATACAAAAGCCATTTTGTGCTGCTCGGGTTAGCGTGCCCCGGTGGCAGGCTACAACAGAGCTGAGGTTCCGCTGCATAGAAGTCATCCGCTAAGGGCCAGAGCCTCACCTCACATCCACCTGGCTGCCGCCCTCCCAAGATAGAGCATAAAGCCCATTCATTTCAGATAAGCGTTTAATCTCCCTCGCAGACTCCCAGCATCCCAATTCCCCCATCAATAACCCAGTCCTGATTTTAAAAACTCAAATCCAGCTGTTACTACTTTCAAGGGCTGTTATCCATCGCAACTCAGCATGACACCAAATGTGTCTTCCGCGTTCATTCATCATTCGTGCATTTGCCCCGGTCACTGGATTTTTCTTCCCCCCGTTGTTCAGAAGGGGTGCAAATGCCAAAAGCAATCAATCTATGCGGCAAATCAATGTGAACAGCCGTCAGCGGGGAGCGCAAACCTTGCAGCATTTTTTCTTTCTTTCTTTCTTTCTTTTTACAAACAAACAAACAAACAACCTCTTCCCCATGGCTAGCTTTGCAGAGCTTCCAAGCTGCAGAGCAGCTTGAGACTGGGGGGTGGTGGTCCTGTCAATGATGCTGTCTGGGCAGCCCGGCACCCGGCACCCTCAGCTCTCTCCCTCCGCGCTGCGGCATGGATCCTCCTTAAGCGCTTGTCTTCCCAGCATCCTTCTACCTACTGAGGATATGTGTGGAGGTGCAAAAAAAAAAAAAAAGCAATTTCTTTGTGTCCTCTGTGAGTGTGACATAGCTCATTGCGTTTTTAAAGATTTCCTCTTGGCTTCTGCTAACAGCCTTTGCGAGCTTCCTGCAGTTCTGCTTAGCACATGCCTATAATAAACCTGTTTGATGTTGCCATGTCTCAGGAGTCCAACTAGAAAACATCCTGAAATCATATATTTATGTGAGTTGACAGTAAGGAACAATAAGAAAAAAAATATAGGAAAATCTGAGCACACAAATAATTTCTTATGAAATGTAAGAAAAAGAAAACAAAAAAAAATATTTAGGGAAAATTCGAACCACCCACAGTGGTAAAATATGTCCTATTCACACATTTCATGTTTTCCTGGGTAGAGCATTCCCGTTTTAAAACCCCAGCAACAGTTCCAAGAAACAAACGTCTTTGGAAATTTTGTTTCAGGGGAGCGTCCCTCTATGCATTTAAAATTTTTGCCTTCTGAAAATCGCCGCAAACAGCATGAAAAACACCAGTGCAGGAAACAGAATGGAGGTAATGGATGGCCTTTAACAAGAGGGGGATAAAAAATATTCAAGAAATATTATGTTCGAGTCACTAATGCTAATACTTAGGTAAAAATTATTCCCTGTAGGCAAGAAGGCAGGCAAGATGCCTGCAGTGTAACACATAAAGTAACAGGATTGGGGAAATAAACTTAGGAAGCCAGGAGCAGTTCCAGATCATTTTAGAAAGCCGTCAGACAGGGCATCTAGTGGGTAGAGAAGGGCTGTGAATACTTCACATGAGCTGGAAATGTCAGCTCGCCTTTATCTTCCAGTAGACCACAGAGGATTTTGTTGTTTTCAGCCCGTGGTATCCAGATTATTCTGTTTTCCGAATGCCTTTGGAGACATTTGCATTTTTTGCTCTGTCGCAAACTCTGCCCTGTACGCTTTCACTCAACCTTACTTTTAGGTTTATAGTTGTAATTAAATATTTCATGAGCATCCCAAAGGCAGTCTTTTAATTTGAAGTCTTCACACTAAAAGACCTACTGTTGTCTTACTTTCCTGTTTTTTGTTTTGTTTTGTTTTTACATATTTGCTTCCTAAAACCCAAACCACAAATTATACTTGCCTCACAGTGACTTTGTCTTGATTGAGGGCTTTGTGCCCAATCTGTGCTCAGTACCTGTAGACTTACAGTACAATCAAAGAACGCACATTTACATTTCAAAAAATTAAACTAGAGGCCAAAGTTTGGATAGTTGCTGGGAAAAGTCCGAACTCCATGTTAAAAACAGGAAGGATTTGAGGTTTAGAGGTGGTTCTATGTAGGATAATGTGTCATAAAAAGTAAGTGAAAACCCCCAGTCAAAGTCGGAGAGCTCATGTGGAATTAATTCTGGCAGAGATGGGTGGAAGCCATTTTTCTTTGCTTATGATGGATTATAGAAGCCATCCTTCTGAAGATCTGGAAGGTGTTGTGTCTGGTATGCCCTCTTTAGTGCCACTGGGGGAAAGCAGGGCCATTTACTCAGTGACTGTACCACAACAGCAGCCGAAGAAACCAGCCTCTGAGATCAGAGTCCTAGAGGAGTGTACTCCAGGAAGATGTGGGCATGATTAAAGTTTTTTGGTAACGAGCTGTTCCATGCTTTAGAAGTTAACATTGCTTCAAGTACTCAGCCCTTACAATGCACAGAGCGCCCTTCTGGAACTCATCCACTTCTCCGTCCACCATAGCTGAGTCTTTTTTCTCCTAATTAAGGGCTTCCAGTTCTTAATTGCCTAAATTTCTCTAGGGAAGTCTCAATTCACAAATCACAGATTGATTTGTTTGTGGTGGGACAAAATTACTGCTTTCCCTGTAGTTTTATATTCTCTTCTAAATACCTGTAAGAATCTATGATTGGGGTCATTCTTTCTATAAAGTAGTAGTATATTACAGGAGTGAGATTCTTAATGGCTTAATCCATATTTAGACTCACCATAGGCACCAAATCTCAAGTTTCATAATCAGCTTCAAGACTGGAGTAAAAAGAGGGATGGGGATTAGAGAAAATCCTTTAATTCCCTACATGATATTCTAATTTGAGGTAATAAATGAGAGTGAATATTCACTCTTTTTTTTTTAAATTAAACCTAATCCTTCCCAGTTTTTGCAGAGTGCACAGAGCATCCTGAATATACTTGGAAACTAGTTTTCAAGTAGCACGTCCTAGGAGTTCATGGTCAACAAACTATCTTCTTTAAATCTAGTCCAAAGACCCCAACCGCTTACTTGGAAGCATCCTGATTTCGATGCTGACATTGCTGGAGGTCTATAGAGCTGTTTGTGTTAAGAGAAGTGATTGGTTTTTCTGCCACTTCCCCAGCCAAGCAATGTCAGGAACATCTGCATTTTCTATTACAATGAGTAGCAAGCTGTATAATTATTATTTCAAATCCTGGGCGCATGTGAGAATTACAGGAATTGAGAATACTTTTTTTTTTTTTTGAGGCAGGATGTCTAAGCGTGTTGGTGGTTGTTTGGACATCAGCTACATACATAGCCTGGTGAATGTAACTCATCGGAATGGTAAGGAATTATATATGCACTTCCATTGGTTGGCATCATTAGGACATCGTTTTAAAACTTTGCTATTTGGGGTACAGCAGTTCTTAAACACAAATGAAAACATACGAGTTAGAGCAGCTTAGAAATCACAACTGGTGTCAACAGCCTGACTTTGCCAGAACATTCCATAGTTTAGCAAAAGTTGTATTAGAATCATCGAAAGTTGCCATGTGATCTTTCATTCATTTTTTTTTTTTCCTTTCTTTGCATGACCAGCTGATTAAAAGCTAGTGACACAGAATCTCCCAGCAACGAACATACCTCAGAAAACTCAGCTCCCCAGTTTCTGCTGTGGCTCTTCCTCTGACTCATGCTGGCTTTCCCCAAGGGGCAGTTGAGCTGCCCATTTCTACCATGTGATCAAGACAGTGGATGTACCCAGATCCCAGAGGACTTTCTCTGCTCTAGACATTCCCGACTAATCGGTATGAAAAATGTCTGTCGTAGTAAATGCCACTTTAATTATAAGCTTGCTTCAACTGGATTAGATTCAAAATAAGCATGCTTAAGACAAAAATGAGATCGGAAAAGCAAAATTAGTAATAGAGCCACTGGGACGAAAGTCCATTTTTATTTCACGATTAAGTGATTTCCTTTTCTAATTATCATTTTAACATATAGGCCATTATCCAATGCCTCATATTGGTTCACAAGTAATTCAGTTTCTTTTTCTGGGACTTCAGGTTTACCGTCTCTCTTTCTCTCTTTTTCAAGGCACCTGAAGTTTGGATGCAAGAGTGAAGCACTCTTCATAAATAGTATGAACAGGCGCTTCAGTCAGACTTGGTTTCAAAACCTGGCAGTAACACTTTTTAGCAAAATAATCTGTGTGCCATGTTTATTTCTCTCCGCTTTATCCTTCAGCCCCAGGATAGCAAGCAATAGTACTTACTTAACAGGGTGATTTTAAGGCTACATGAACAAGTACCTGTAATGCCTTTGGCAGATGGACTGGCGAGCACAGGAATGTGAGCTAAGGAATTTTAGCTATTGAAATAGAAAGGAGGATGCTTGCTAGATTCATGAATAAAGCTGGAATGCGGAAGACAGGTTCCCACTCTAGCCCTAGCTTGTAAGAACTGTGACCGAAAGCAGGCTGTTTCAGCTTTGTGTGTTCTTAGTAAATGCGACACGGAGGGGATAAAAAGACCAGTGTGACAGGTGTGGTTCTTGGGTGCCACCAATACAGGCTTCTTCTAAAAGATTACCTCATCTCTACTTACAAACGTGGAATAAAGTAGCCAGGAAATCTTTTTTTCTGAAATGCCCTGGTGGTAATTAAAGGAACAATTATTACTTAGAGACTCCCAGTGGAATCTTTTCTTCTTCTGGCCCTGTAGCTGAGAACAGCACCTCTTACCAAAACCATTCAAGTTATGAAGAAGCAGACTTCTTGCTGTCGGTGAGGGCTGTGTGACTGGAACGGGCAGAGTTATAAACACATCTTTCTATTGTGGATTCATTTGATGGGGATTTAGATATACCACGAGGGCAGCCAGTACAACGGGCCCTCAGCTTGGAACAGGCTCTAATCCGCAGCAGTCTGGGGCTGATAATGTGGGAGAACCCAATACCTCCGATGTTCTAAAAACGAGACTTCCTTTTCTAGTCAGAGATAAAAATACTGTCTGGGAAGCAGCTGCATTATAATAATAGGGTACACAAAAGAGAGTACAAGGTGGTTAATTTTATGCCAGAACGTGACAGAGTTAAACTAAAGCTACTCTTGGGCATCCATGAGGTTGTGTCTACAATGTGCTCCTGTGTGTGTGTGTGTGTGTGTGTGTGTATTAGAGTATGTCTGTGAGAGTATGTGTGTATATGAGAGCGTGTCTTTGAGAGAGAGAGAGTGTGTGTGTGTGTGTGTGTATGAAAGTGTGTTTGTGAGAGACAGAGAGAGTTTGTGTATGTGAGTGTGCCTGTGAGGGTGTGGCTATGTGTGTGTGAGAGAGACAGAGACAGAGACAGAAAGATGACAGGGAAGAAGGGAGGGTGAAAAGCAGGGAGGGAGAATAAGGGTGTGCCTGTGAGTGTCCTTCAGTGACATGTCTAGAGGGGAATGGCGCTTGAGTCAGTGAACTGAGGACAGTTCCTCACCAGGCAGCAACAAAAAATCCGCTGATGGCCTTAACAGAGCAGGAGAGTCAGAAGGGACTGAACTTTTCCTCATTTTCACCTGCTGCTTCCCTGAGAGCTCTGTGTCTCTGACCCTGAGACACCAGGTCTCACACCAGCATCTACCATGGTATCCGAATCCCTGGGTCTCTAGCTGATGGTGTGTTTTGGCACTTTTTGGCACTGTTTTGGCCTCTATTGCCACTTGGACCAATTCCCTAAAGACACCTCCTTCTGTATATTAAACTTCCCTATATGGTCTGTCCATTTGGAGACCCCTCTGTAGATAGAAGGCCTTGCGACAGGTTTTATTGCTGCTCTTGGTCGGGGGAAAGGGGGAGTTCCTACTTTCCTATTTCCTTAGTGGCAGGTTTAGTCAAGCAACTTTATTTGCTCAAGGAAACATGAGCAGTGTGCTCTGATCAACAGAGCCCCTTTAAAGGACTTACTCTAACGCTGCCTTTGTGTGGGTCAGAAAGGCTTGTGAAGGGCACTGGGCCTAACTGGCCTATTATTGATGAGGCGACACACACTCAGCATTTCATGATGTATCAATAAATCTGTCATTTTCAACTTTAGGTTAAAATCTACACAAACATGCACATACAACACGAACACACCTAGCCATGCTCAAACATGACACACACATATACATCCTTTGTATATATTTACTTTTCTAGACTGTTGAGTAATTGCCTGAGTGATGTGATCTTCTGTGAGATAATTCAGCTTCTTCATGAAGCTGGAAAAATGTGGTACAAATGATACGGTAGTGCGTGAAAGGACTTCATCAACTTCTAATTAGAAACTGAGTCTCTATGTGAATAGCATGATAAAAAAAAGCCTGGTTTTAGTACTGTACTACAGAAATTGGTTTGGGGGGAAGTTGATTGTGAAGATAAAATAATAAGCCCTAGACTAGGACTTGGGCATGGTGTTCATCTTTAGTCCCAGCACTTGGAAGGCAGAGGTAGGTGGAGACCTGTGAGTTTCAGGCTAGCCTAGTCTACACACTGAGTTCCAGGCCAGCCAGGGTTACAAAAAAACTACACCAAGAGTAATAAGATCCAATTAAGTGCATTTAAAATATTTCTCTAACCTATGAATCAATATTTTTCAGTAGAACTTTCTCTAATGGTGAAAGGTGTCTAAACCTGTGTTATCGCTCTACTAACCCCTAGCTAAAAGTAGCTACGAGGTATCTGGAACCTAATAGAAACCTACAGAAACCAAGAAAGTGATGAACTTTAAGTTCACTGGGGTCTTAGCTGTCGCTTACTTGTTAGAGTGCTTGCTTAATATGCAGGAAGCATCGGGTCCAGTCCCCAGTGCTGTATAAATGAGTCATGGTGGTGAACTCCTGTAGTCCTAGCACTTGGGAGATGAAGGATGGAGGGTCAGAAGTAAGACTTTCAAGATCATGCTGGTTTATCCTGAGAACCTGGATACATGAAAACACCCCCTCCCCTAAAATTAAATTTAAATTTAAACACATATTATAGCTACTGAATTAGACAGTACATCTTAGATTCTGTCTTAGGAGGGTATCTTTTTCTAGTAACTGAATTTTTGCTTACATTACTGTATATGGTGATAATAAGCTTATATGTGTGTACACGTATCAATATCTGTCTTATTTTGTGTGAATGCAAGCATGCAGCTGCCTGACCTTAGCTAGTCAAGTAATCATGCTATTGAAGACCTAAGAAAGCATAGCCTGTTCCATGACAGGTTCACAGTAAGCACTCCCAATGTGACGTAGTCTAGCTATATGAGGAAAATCATACATAAAACATTTCCCTAAGATATCCCCCGTATACAAAGGCATGTTAGCACCCCCTCAAATTATAAGTTAAAGAGCTTGTTCAATTCATTCACTGTTCTAGAAAAAGCCATTCTTAAATTATCCTAACAACTTCCAATGTCACTTTAACAAGTCTTTATACATTTTACTTTCCCGACGTTATATTAGAAATTAGAATCCTAAATCCCTCAACCAAATTTTAGTTACCCTGGGTCATTAAATTGAAGCTGAAAATATAATTTGATATCATTATATACTTAAGGCAATTATGTCCAGCGTTTTCAAAGGATTCGTCTTACTGTTAAGATATGTTTCTGGGATTACTTGCAATTACAAGAACATGAAACCCGGAAAACAGTGATTCCAGGTAGTGAGGTCATAATTATCTGGGGAAGCTGCAGGCTGGCACACTATGAAGAAAATGTGGGCACCCACTCTGCTTTCTATGGAATCAGCCCTCCTGGTGGGCCTTTGCAAGTTGAGAGGCCAGGACACATTCAACACTCACTCCATTGGACCTGCCTTAGAGAGGCTTATTCATCCCTCGCTAATTAATTAAGACATTTAATCTTTCTCAATGCTGCTTCAGTCTGTCCTTTTTCACTCCAGTGCTGGGCACCAGAAAAAAAAAAAAAAAAAAAAAAAAGCAAAAAACTGATTCTATTTCTGAATGCCAGGGTAAGAATCAATTCACCTCTAGACCTTCATACATGTTCACTAATGCCATGCCCTCAGTAAGCAAGTATCAGTATTATGTTTACTGAATTTTAAAACAGAAAGAGAATCCTACCCAAAGAGCAATAGTTTCTAACAAGCACAAGGGCTCTTGGAATGAAGTTCAGGGCTGGTTAGTAGGGACAAAGCAAACACATTGATACGAAATAACCCCCTAAATGTGAGAATATAAAGGTTTCTATTGAGAAATATAACATGATGAAAGATTAAGGTCAAGGCCTCTTCTGCAGATAAGGTGGGTATGCCCAGCCTGACCTTTATTAATATGAGAAAAGAATTTAGTGAACATGACTCAAGTAATCAGAGGCACTGCGTTTCCCCCACTCCCCAGGATGTTGACTTCGCTCAAAGGCTAGGTGGTAGAGTGTTTCCAGGATTTAATCAGCATCTGCCTTCAGCCCACCTGGGTGTAATTCAGAAAACCTGGGTGTAATTGCTAAGGCGCCTCCCCCGAGAGCAGTGAGTCACATAGGGAGTGCAGCTAACAGGAGAGAAGGCACCGGACTCCAGAGAGAGAATGCCCTCGCAGGATTAGCTGCAAATGTATACAGTGATACATTTGAGGTGGCGTTTAAGTCAAAAATTATGGTAGGCAAGATGGTGGATGCCTGTAATCCCAGCACTGAGAATGTAGGGATAAGAGAGTGAGGAGTTCAAGGCCAGCCTCAATCACATAGTGAGTCTAACAGGTAGGACCTTGTCTCAAAAAGAAAATTAACTTGGGCAGTCTTAAAAATATATTAACTATTTTAGACATAAACCCTACAGAGCTGACATTTTCCAAAGCTGCTAACCAGTGTGAGAAATAGCACGAGCAATGGATTCTGGCTCTCAACAAGAACAACAAAAATGTCAAAATGTGGGAGCTGGCTTGCCCTTTTACAGTACTTAATGTTGAATATCTGTCGCTCTCATACAGGCTGTGCCTAATGTTAAAGATAACCACAAGAAGACTATTTCCTAAAGTACAAATAAAGCAGAAGTC
>NW_026586662.1:4913788-4974969 GCF_907164565.1 Psammomys obesus
TTAAAAGACAGGTGTGTGTGTGTGTCTGTGGTCTGTGCTGTCTCCAGAAACCATGTGGAAGTCTATGATTTACGCTCCTGCTTAGTGCGAAGGACAAGGAAGTTCCTTTTGCAGTGGTATCGATGACTGCAGATTCACAGTTGAGAAAGAAGAGTCAGGGAAAGCTTCTGTGACACCCCCCCCCCCATCTCACTCCCCCAAACAGTAACCACCTAGACAGGAAGCCACTCAAAAGAACTCTTAAAAATTGCGATAAGGATGCCAAAGGGTAGCTCTCCACAACTGATGGCTTCTGGAAGGAGGGCAGGTGAGGAAAGGCTCCATTCTCTTTAAGGGGCTGGCCGCTGGGGATTTGATCATGCTGCAGTGACTATATGGGCAAAGCCAATTGGACATGGTTTGCTGTTGTTGGTTAGTTGTGAGTTTTTGCTTTGCTTTGTTCTGCTTTCTTTTTTTCTGGGGGGAGGTCACAACGAAGGGTAGGGAGGCGAACCTGGGAGAACTTGGAAATGAGTGTGATTGGGGTGCACTATGTGAAATTTCCAAATAATCAAAAAATATTATGTAGGAAAAAAAGGAAAAATATCTTATTTATTATTCCTTTGCGTGTATGTGTGTGTGTGTGTGTGTACAGGTGTACGGAGGTCAGAGACTAACTTTCAGGATTTGGCTTTTTCCTTCTACTGTGGGTCCTGGGATTCGAACTCAGGTCATCATTCTTTCCCAGAGTTGTGTTAACCCACTAAGCATCTCCCAGGCCCTCTATTGGACTCTGTTCAGAAATGCCAGCTAACTTTGTTTTCATATAACTGTAGCTAGAATAATGATTTGTGACAGAGTATAAAAATATTTTCCAAAGTTCATTAGAAGTCAGGCATGGTGCCTCACATGTGTAATTTTGGTACTTTGGAGGCTGAGGCAGGAGGAGCATGGATTAGATGCCAACTCTGAGTTGCATACTAAGACCTTGTCCCCAAACAAAAGAACAAAATGCACCATGGGAGCATATTCTTCCTTCTAACTGTCTTCAATTCTGCATCTCTTTGACTACAAGTAGAAGAAAGCTGATTTTTTTTTTTTGACAAAATGAAACCCACATGTTCTTCCTGGAACCTGACACCACTATGATTTTATAGAGTAAGAATCAGGAGACAGGAGGGATTAAAGGATTAGAGAGAGTTAAGTAAAAGCAAGCCACCAAGAGGAGACATGAGGAGACAGATTTTTTTTTTTTTTTGACTCTGGAATTTAGGATTAGTCAATCAGCAACTCACAAAACTTTCTTTTAATGAGGTCCTTCCTTGTCCTGGAGGGCTCAGCTCAGTTTCATTAAGGATCTCAAAGACTCTCGGATGCCCCTTCATCTTTGTTTGAGTGGGGGGTGGGGGGAAGAGTTAACAGATGATCCTGGACTCTGACAATGGGGTTTTCGAAAATAATTATGGTTCAGTCATGGTCTACACCAACACTTCTCAAACCATCCATGGCTAAGAACCAGGTTTTCTTTTCCAACCTGTGATGGAAGTTTTCTATAAATATACTGAAAGCTACTTACTAAAATAATAGCTTCACTTGAGTGAGACTATGAGTGTGCATACATAAAATCCTGGCTTCTACTAATAGTTACAACAAACATAAAACTACTGCGTCAGCTTTCTATCAGACTTCATAATGCTGTCTCCAGTTCCTTTCACACAGTGGACTAGTGGGATGCCTGCTCCATCTTTCACATTTTGGGTGACATTGTTTTATTCATTTCTGGCTTGTCCACCATTTATTTTCAAAGTGAGTGTTTATGGTGACATCGGAGAGGGTAGCCAGCTGGTGGTAGCTGTCGTGTATGCCACTGGAGCAAATGCTGTGACCTCCCTGTGTCTAGGCCCCAGATACAGCTTCCAAAATATGTATGTTTTGACATATTTAATTTTAAAAATTTCACGAGTGTATATATGTGTGCCACATGCTGGTGCTTTGGAGGTCAGAAGAAGGTGTTGGGTCCTCTGGAACTGGAGTTACAATTTGGTGTGAGCCACTGTGTCAGTCCTGGGAACCAAGCCTGTGTCCTCTGCAAGAGCAGCAAGTGCTCTTAATCACTGAGCCTTAATTACTTCAGCCTATGACATATTTAGTGCGTACAAAAATTGTGGTCTATAAATAGCATTCAAATCCTAGAGGATCTATTTGTATAGCATGTCTAATACATGTTTTCCACAGTCAAAAGCCCATTTTAAAATACCACTGCCCATGAATTTAGTGCCCTAATGAATGGTTCATGGCAAAGGAGTTGTGCGTTCTGGTTTTGCTCCAAGCAAGCATTCTCTAGATTCTCTTTGGTGCTGTGGTTTGCTAAACTGGGGCTCTTGATTTTTACACCGGCTCAGCCATTCCTTAACCTTGTGGAACACATGGCATCCAGACAGGCTCATCCACAGAGAACATTTTATTAATCTCATTTTCTCCATCCCCACGACTCAGCCTAAGCTCCCAGCATCCTGTTTATCCTGAGATATGTACTACCCAGCGTGACTGGACAGGGCTGTGTACTGAATAATCACAGCTATGTTGTTAAGCAGTGAGGGCAGCCTTCTCTTGATCATCCTTTCCTTCTGAAATGTGTGGATTTAATCTCTTGAAGGAAGTGAAAACAAAAGCAAAAATGAAAAAAAAAAAAGCAATGTTTACGCAGTTTGCTTCATGGCATGATCGCCAACTGCACTTACTGCTTGAATTGCAAGGAATGATTTTCTGCAGCAGGGTTATTTCATGCAATAAAATATTGGTCTTTAGACTATCTTTGAGCGTTTGTAAAGCTAAGAAAATTAAGCTGTCTATCTACCTACTGGAGTATAGCTCCATCAACAACCTTTGACTGTAGCTTATTAAAAAAAAAAATAGTCACTATATAGTTACTGCAACAATCATGGAAACTATGTAAGATCTTATGTTACTTTTCCTGTAAAATGTCATTATATGCTATTAATTTTGTGGCAATGTGTCTGGGCTCATTGGCCTTACTGACAGTTCTACCGTGGCATTAACACATGATCTGACCTTGTTTTTTTAATTGCTATCCTCTTTACCTCCTTAAATATGATACATTATTATTTTAAGAAAGGAAAATCTGCTAGTGTAAAGGTCCACATTTATGAGACACTACTTTGAAAGCATTTGCATGCCAATCAAAGTGTATGCTATGTACGGTTATACATACTAATTAATGACAATTATGAGCAGGGGTAATTTCTAAGCCCTATTTCCAGATAAGCTCTCATCATCTGGCAGGAAGATAAAGTCCATCCTTTGTCTTAAGTGTCTCTCTTGGGTCTGATGCTCAGAAAAGGCCATAACAGTTTGAAGGCGGGAAAGGGCCTCAAGTTCCAGAAGTAAGACATTTCTCTTGGAATGGAACGAGGGATTTAAAAGACCACAGTGGGGTCAACCATACGTTCTGAGAGCTAACAGTTAGGAAAATGTGGTTCTGGTGTTGCTAATGCTGCCGAGAGGCCTTAAGCTAGCTACAGACAACATGGTTAAGCACCAGGCATCCCCCTGTTGTCTAGGAGGTATTCAGCCACCTCTACTCTGAGTTCCTCTTCTTCCAACCTGCTTCCTCCTCTGCAACCTTATCCCTTACATGATTTTCAACATGAATCATGAATAAGGGGCTTCACCAGATTCTTCTATCTTGTTCATGAAAAGATGAGACGATCTCTCAAGAACTTATTACCATTCCTCACAGCTCCAGTCCCTGGAGTTGCACTGATAAACTCTCCTTCACGCTCACCACCACTATCCAAGCCTCTAGTCCAAAGACAGAGCACAGCTGAGGCAACTGAAGCTGCCTCTGGGGAGTTGGTATGTTGGTTAAATGCTGTCGATAACTAGTATTGCAGTATGAATTTCTAGCTAGAATAATCACCTGCCCCAGGGTCCAGAATAAAATGAAATAAAATCATATTGATACAATACTGCCTGATGAAGTATTTTTAAATTATAGGCCATATGTCACATTCCCTTAAAAACTTGGGTTTTGTGACATAGGGTACTTTGTTAGGATGGTCAGTTGGTATTTGTGCTTACTCTGTGGTTATCAGGCTTCCATCTCTATCATCTTGAAGTTTTCTCCTGATCCTTATGATGCAGACGCTAACTGCAGTGTGCTGGGTCCCGTGTTGTTCCTGCATGACATCTAGTTTCAAGTTATCAGCACTGTTGGCTGGGAGCAGTGGTAGAACACTGCCTATAATATTGGTCTTCTTCCCATAATTTCAGCCTTGCCCATTCCTCAGTCCTACTTCCCCTTTGTGGCCTACTTGGAAATGTTTTAATTATGCTTATTAAAAAAAAACCCTTGATTCATGTATAAGATGAGAGTTTGGAGAATTAATTAAGTGGAATATTCCATGTTCATTGTTCAGTAAAGGAAGTCTGACCTTCCATGACGTGGTTAAAAAAAGGAGGAGAGGAGGACCAGTTTATTTTATGAGGTCTGAAAACTCTCTCAAAAATGCTCAACCTGACAAATGAATAATGAAGCACCTGAGGATAGTGCTGTACAAATGCTTTGGGATAAAGCAAAACCAGTACAGATTCACCGGTAGATTAGCCCTCATGTGTTCCTAGCAAAACGGACAGCCTGCTCTTTACTGACAACCGAATCCTTTCCTGTCTTAAATGGTAATATTTCCCTGTATGGACCAGTTTTAACTTCCCTTCAAAGATTCCAGATCAAACAAGAGAGTTAGAAGTGGGCGTATATGGCTGGAGAGATGGCTCAGAGGTTAAGAAGCGGGTGTGTACTCTTGGGTGAGTGGGAGTGAGGGAGATTTTCTTTCCAGCACCCAGTGGTTAAGTGCGATCTCTACCTGCCTGAGACTATGTGGATCTGACCCACTGCAAGCAGGAAATGTAGGTTTCCACTTGGCATAGCTGAGAGCTCTCCCTCCCAAGGCATGGAATGTTGGGAGTGCCTTTATTTTGGTTCAAATATGTCTTATGTGTGTGCAGGGGATGTGAGAATGGCACCCGTGGTGACTGAAAACTTGAGAAAAGCTTCAATGGCAAGGGGAAAAAATGGGAACAGATTTAGAGTAGGGATGTGTTTTAAAAAGACTTCCTTCTATCTTTGCTGACAGATTTCTGAGGGCTTTTCGAGTTTTCTTTGAAATGGCCCCGCTATTCCCAGAGAAAGATGAAGCAGCTGGAAGAGCAAAGGAAATTCCTGTTCTGACTCAACTGGCATGAGGTATACACCTGACAGTTTTCAGATGTCATGCTTGTTTTCTCACACAAAATGTGCCATGTGTCCTACTGAGGACCTGTATCCAAAGACACAGCTCAGGTGGAAAAAAAGGAGGCAAAGTACAAGCATGTATACAGTTTTCCATTTTCTTTACACATATACAAAGTCATGAATAAATACAGAAGCATGTAGCATTCATTTAACAATTCTGTGATTGACTATCACTTAGTCAGTAAACACTAGTGGGACAGGCTTCAAGTATCTGCTGCCCTTGACTGCCATCCATTCCTAAGGACCTTGTAAGTCATTGAAACCAACAGTTAGAAGATAACTAAACACAGAATAATGGCCTGCCATCCCTGTCTTCATTCTTTGTCTGTCTCCTTAACCGTGGCTCACCCACTTACTGCATGTTAACCATTCCTGAAGCGTCAGCCTAAACATATCTAGGCCCTCTCCAAAGTGGAAGGTGCAGAGATAAGTCATTGAATAGATTTGCCGTCACCTTAGGTTCCAGGAACAGCAGAATCCATAGACGGGCCCTCACTGGACTTCCTCCCAGATGAGGGCAGAATCCATAATGGTAAAGCTGCATCCTGGAGCAGAAGGGAACCATTTCCTAAGAACCAGACTGATACCTCAAAAGAAGACAGTGATCAGGACTTCCTGGGGCCACTGCACAGAACCAGGACTGAGACACTGAGCAGCCAGACCACAGCCTGACTGGGAACATTTAATTATGCATACCTCAATTCCCCTGTCCCAATTCTTCCTATTTTAATATTAAAACTCATGTGTATCATTACCATAAAGATGAACTTTGGGGGGTGTCACTGGATCCTTTTACTTGGTTCTGTTCCTGATGTGATCCTTGAATGAATCTCATCTGTTTGCCACCATTATTTACCTCTCCAGTTTGCATATTGGGAGCAGGTGGCTGAGCCTAGCTTGGGGAGAGAGTGCTACCGAACCCAGTCTATTGCTAAAACAAAAACAAAAACAAAAACAAAAAGCCACCACCACCATCACCACCAACAAAAACCTTAAAGTTACATCAAGATCATCTCACTGTATACAGGATAGTTATCATATTAATTTATTATGCATGTGTATATTTGCATGTGTGTGTATGTTTAGTTGTGTGTGTTGCAGTGTCACAGGCCAAAGAACAGTCTTGGATTGTCATTTTCACGAATACCTTCTTCAAGACAGGGTCTCAACTCCACCTTTGAGACAGGGTCTCTCATTGACCTACACTCCCCTATTTGTTTAAACTGGCTGGCCAGCAAACTCCAGGGATCTGCCTATATCTATTCCCCTAAATGTACACTGCCATGCCTGTCTTTATTGTTTATGCATAGATGCAGGGAAATGAACTCAAGTCCTTACATTTGCTTAGCAAGTACTTTACCAACCAAGCTATCCCTTTACTTCATAGTGTAGCCCACCCAAGCTGATCTTAAACTCGCCATCTCCCTGCCTCCTCCTCTTCAGCATTTGCTTAATGGCACTCATGATGCTCAAAGCATTTAGCAACTAATGTCAGCAAAAAAGAAAACAGAAAAATATGATATCTGTACAAGTTAGAAAATCTTCATCATTTTTTAGCCAGGATGAAAATCCTGCAACAAATGATGGAGTCACAAGAGGCAAAACAAGGACATTTATCACCGCATCTTAACACACGTATCACAGAGAATAACCCATCGGAGAGTAGCTCAGAGTGGTGGCTCACACTTCTGGCTTGTACAGCATCATCTTCAATGGTCAAAATGCTCTATTTATAGAGAAATGACAGAGCAATGGGAAACAATTTGAGGTACCTAAGAGCAAGAGACTGGAAGGTTAAAAACATGGGAGGAACCTACCAGGATAAGTTTTACTTGCCCATTCCTGTGGTTCTGTCTCTCAACTGACAAGAGCTGTCTCCAATAATAGAGAATGTATATCGTATCCTTAAGTGGAAAAGCAGAGGAGATACAGTTTATCTTCTGGTTGCTGTTCCTTTACTGTCTTTAGTTCAAAAACACTTTTCTCTACCAGAGGTATGTTTGGGATGACATATTTTGGCTTTTTTTGTTGTTGTTGTTTGGTTTTGGTTTTGTTTTTATCTAGAACTTGTTCCTTTTTACTTTTTTGTTCATTATATACACCAATTGAAGCCCCTTCCTTCAACTCCTCCCAGTCCCATTCTCCCTCCCTCTTTCCCCCTATCCCCTCTCCTAGTCTACTGAAAGGGGGAGTTCTCTTCCTCTGCCATCAGCCCATAGCTTATCAAGTCTCATCAGGATTGCCTGGATCCTCTTTCTCTGTGGCCTGGCAAGGCCACATCACCAGGGGCAAGAGATCAAAGAGCAGGCAACCAAGTTCATGACAGAGGCAGCCCCTGTTCCCCTTACTTGGGAACCTACATGGAGCCTGAGGTGCCAAGAAGGTGCATCTGAGCAGGAGGTCTAGGTCCTCTCCATGCTATTCTAGCTTCCTTCACATCTCTTCCCAGGGATTAATTGTCCTTTGTCACCAATACCTGTGAAAACAACACCTTTGAGGTTAACATGGCTCCCCATCAAGGTTACCTCAAGAAACCCCAATTTTTCAGAATCTCAGATACCTGCTATCTCCCAACGGCTTTTGTTAGATCTAATTAAAATAATGGTGGCAATGCATTTGCAGAAGTTTCTAACTCCTGATAAAATCAGAATAAGTCAGAGTGATCCTAAAAGGAGAGATTGATGGCAACAAAGGACGTGTCCCAGCAATCTCTGCTCCAGCCAGTACTGAGCTGGGCTGGTTCTCACCAGTACCACTGTCTAGCCTTTTGCTGAATCACCAGCTATGTTCACACCCATTCAATCTGTTTCCAAAACCCTCTTGCTTGCTTCCAATTCATCTAATTGTGCGTGTGCGTAAAAGGACATTGCTTGCGGTGAACATAAGGACCTCAGCAGTAGATTGTTCCTCTCTTGCAAATGGCTGTGGGGAAGTGTCAGCCCTCTGCCCTGCAAGCAAAGAGGAGTGTGCGCGCACGTGCGCGCGCACACACACACACACACATGCACACACACACACCTGGGGGTGGAGAGAGAGAGAGAGAGAGAGAGAGAGAGAGAGAGGGAGGGAGGGAGAGAGAGAGAGAGAGAGAGAATAAGCCTATGCTTTATTCACATTTCTCTCCAATACAATTAGGGTCTGAAATATTTGGAGTTTTTTTCCCCAAGGCTATCATTACAAGCAGAGAGACATTCTTTCTGTTGGATTAATGGCTGATGCCATTCTAGACTGTGCTGGAAGGTGACCTTTGATGCCCTTATCTGCCTGATTTTATATCTGTTTCTACTTTACATCATGAGGTCCTTTCCATTTAAAATGAATTATGTTTATTTTCTTTTACTTATATAATAGTGTTATTATTTGTGTGTTTAACTTGTGAATAGCAGTGCATGTGTGTCATGGTGTGCATGTAGAGGTCAGAGGATAGCTTTGGGGAAGTCAGTTCTCTCCTTCCACTTTGTTTTTGAGGCAATGTCTCTCTTGCAGCTTCTACTGAGTTGTTTACTCCAGACTAGCTGGTCCACGAGCTTCTGGGTGATTATGTTGTGCTCAATTTTCGAGACCCCGAAAAGATTGCCAGGAGTGTAGTCCCTTGCAAAACACATGAGGATCTTTTTATTACAAGCTCGAGCTTGGGCCCACACCCTCACCAATGCAGCGATTGAGAGTAGAGCTCAGGGTAGGAGGGTGATTTACAGGTTTCAGTCCCTCCCAGCATGCCCAAAGCAGGGGAATTCCAGCCTGTCAAGCATCAACCAAGCTTGAAACACAAAGGGGAATGTTGCATTTTAAACTGATTGGCTGTGGGAAGGCTCCCAACCCATTAACAGTCTGGCTCCCTTTGTTTGGCTGTTGCTAGTGGAGAGGGGTGATCTGGGCCAGTTTCCTAGGAACTATCTCTAATGGGCAGAAAAGAATGCACTAAGGCTGGTTCCTCCCCGCAGGTAGCTGGACATGTCTCCACCTGTCTTGACTTTGTTCAGGCTTGTGCTTTAAAGTTTAATCCAATAACCAAAAACCTAATTTTTAATTCTTTGGTCTCTCAATTATCCTGTCTCCACCTGCCATCTTGCTATACAAGAGCTAGGATTAGAGATTTATGCCATCACATGTAGCTTTTTAATGTAGGTTTTAGGGATTGAATGTGTGTCCTCAGGCTTGCGCTTTAAATGCTTTTTATCATTGAGCCTCACTGGCCCATTTTCAATATCAAGAATGACAGAACACCCCCAAGCAGTTATCCATTGACTAAAGAAATACATCACGATGAGGCATGAATTAGCTAAGATATTTAAATGATTTGGAATTTTCTGTATCACATTCCCATCTACATATATTTGGGAGTTAGCAGTTGCGCTTATGCAGGACTTCAGTGAAGAGCCAATCCAGGGTCGCCATCCTCACGCTTCAGAGACTTATATCCCATGGGCCAGGAACCAATGTCTACAAGTTCTTTATGGAGTCTGCCGAAGAAAATGCCATAAACTTAGCTTGAACACTAGCATTCTAACAGGTCTGCAGTTCTATTCGTGATTCATTGAATTTAAAAATTAAAATGGTCAGTTAATTGTAAATAGCTGATTGTTTAAGAGATGGAAGAAAATATGAGCTTTTAGTAACTCCAGAGGCTGATTTTTAACCATAGTAGACTGGCATAATACTAGACACAACTGAAAATCATGAAGGTATAAATCCAAGCGAACAATGTATAGAATTCTTGAGTTATGTTCAAACTGATTGGGAGGATGGCTGGGGGAGTTTCTTTATTAAAATTATTGGACAGAAAAGTGCCTTCAACCCACAATATAAAAGGCAATTTGCAGTTACTGTTCTGTTTCCTCCACTTTCTGTTCTTAGTGCCCAGGCAGTTCACAGAAACAACCTTCTCACTTCTCAGGTTTCTTATGCTTTTACAGGAAAAAAGAAAAGAAAAGAAAAGAAAGAACGCTTTCATTTCAACGCTGCCCTGTAACAAAATGTTCTAAATTTAAGTTTTTACCTTTTGTCCTTGTTGTTCTACTGATGGTAAAGGGAGATGAAAAATTTTACAAGGACTAGCAGATCCCCTCCCTTACATCTATACAAGATCACGTAAATAACACCGTTGAGATTTTAAAAGATGCTGAGGATGAAGGGCATATTTATTCTAAGTTGTGAAGGAGAACCCTTCCTTGAACAAAGCAGTTCTTTTCAAGTGAAGGCAAATCAAATTTATTTTTATCATTTCAGATTGGCTTAGCTCTGGGCTACCTAAAGATGAATTTCTTAATAATAAATAATAATAATAATAATAAAAACATTCAGCTGTTTAAAACACAGTCATAAATTTTGCAAGTTAGATGCCTAAGAATTCTATGGCATAGAAGCAGCACTCACACAATGGACTGAGGGGAAAAAAAAAACGCTACAATTTCTTCTTTTAGTATTTTGACTATATATTTTAAAGATGTAAAAAGACAAGTTTTGGATGTGCTGGGGTGGGGTAGGAGTCACAAAGGAACACTAAACAGTAGGTCAAAAGCGTTATGCAAATTAAAATTAAGAATGACACTAGCCAACATTTTAATTGAAAGCCCATCTATAAATAGATGTATTATACATTTTTTCCTTAATTCATTTATTCAGCAATAATGTTGGGTAAGAACTTTACAGCACTTTGAGGATTCACTTCTATGCAAGGCAATGGAGAAGCTGTGCTTTAGCTTCTGTCCCTGCCCTTGGTCCCCTCTGTCCTTTACTTATTGTATGACACTGAATTAATTATGTGTCTTTTCATAATTTCATTCCCTTCTTGGCATAACAGAGATTGAATGGTAATTCATGGAGATGTTTTGGAATTGTGGCTTTGAGTCTTTCCCACACGTTATAAATACCCAAAGAGGTTTTTAAACCATCAGTGTGAAAATAAACTGCTGCGTTGTTCAGACAGTACGCCTTTACCGTCATGTCCAATGTCACACAGAAGACGTTCGAGTCTGCCTTATTTCAACTTCTGTGAGAAGAGCCTGATATAGGATTGTAGGTGGGTTTTTCACCAGCCAAAACTTTTCCTATAAATAACTGCAGAGAATATAAGATTCAGAATCTGTAGATCAGGATACATTTCATGAGAAGAAACAAAGAACCCAGCGTGTCTTCTGTACAGCCAGGAAAATAGTGTTATCAAAGCAGCCGTGAGAACTGTATCATTCATTCAATATCCTATCTAGGGATAAACTTTCCAAGAATTCAGAGGCAAAGTGCATAAGAGAGCTACATCACCAAATTCAGAATGCTACCATGGCAAACGCCACTAGTGATAATTCAAAACCCTTATTTTGGCAACAAGCAACTTTCTCAGCTTCTCTTTGGCACGGAAGACATGGCACACAGGCATGCGCCTTGAATGCTGCAGTTGGAACTGCAGGAGGATGTGAAGGGGGAGCATAAACTTAGAAACAGAAGTGTCCTGTAAGTCCGTGTCGAGGATATTTAAGCTCCAGGGGAAAATGGTCTATCAGGGAACCCAGATGCACCTCAATGCTCTGGCTAGATGCGTTTAGAGCTGGCATCTCCAGGCAGTGACGGACAGATAGCTGTTGAGAGCTCTGATTAGCCTCTTTCATTCATAGGTAGATGGTGAGGCACTGAATTTGATTCCTAAGCTTCAGCCACAAAATGCCACACACACAATACCTTAAAACCACATCAACTGTTTATCTTATAGCCCTGCTAGTCAGAAGTTAGACAATGGACTTGCAGAACTAAAAATCAAGGTCTAGGCTTGGCTGCACTTCTTTTTCCAGGACCTCTCCCATCTCCTTCCCTTTTTTGCCTTCTAGAAGTCTATTGTCCACATGTTTTAGCATGTGTCCTTTTTATGCCGGATAACTTTGATCTCATGAACCCAGTGTCCAGGATTGGGTCTTTCTCTTATGCCCTTGTCTCCCTCTATCTCTCACGGGAGCCTCAGTAATCCCACTGGGCTCACCAGGATGCTCCAGGATAATTTTACAATTTTTCATCTCAGTAATCTTTCACCTAACCCTATTTGCAAAGTCCTTCTGCCACAGAGCGTAAACAATTCACAGGCTCTAGAGGAAAGGACTGCCCACCAAGCTCATCACGGAACAAAAAAATGAAGCACTCAGGTCACAGAGGCTGGGGGCTTGACTTGACTCCCAGTGCTGAAGGAGGGTGACACAGGCTTGCTTTCCGTTTCCCAACTTCTTTGGGTGTGGTTTACATAGAAGGCAAGGCAGATGAATTTGTGAGCCTGTAAATACCAAAATACATAGGCCCAGTGGCGTGTGTGTGTGCGTGTGTGTGTGTGGTGTATTCTTAGACAATATTTCATAGATCTTAAAAAAAAAATCAGAGATGAACGGTTTAAATTTCTTTTTGTTTTCACTTTTTTCTTAAGAAAAAATATCCCCTGTATAGGTTATAACTACCATAGGTCTTCTCTAGCACTCCTAGTCACTCTGGCTGCAGAATGAGTCCTCTACCTTGTTTGGTCTCTCAGCCTAAACTGAATTTCAAAGTGTTCTCACCTGAGAATAGGAATCTTCTTGTCCAGCCTGCCAGCACAAAGGAAGGTGGGAAGACATGGGGCAAAACTTCCCCAACCCACTCCCCACAACTTAACATCTGATGTTTTAGATCTTCTGAATTTCAAAAACGTACCCTAGTTTCACTTCCTTTGCTGTGATAAAATAGCCTGACAAAAGTAACTTTAAGGAAGAAAGAATTTATTCAACTCCAAGTTTGGGGTCACAGCCCATCACTCCAAGATGGCTACACCTCCTTATCCTTCCTAAACAGCCCACCCATTGACAACCAACATTCGAATATATGCACCTATAGGGGTCAATCTTATTCAAACCACTACATCGTCATAGCAAAAGACCATCCCAGTTGGACTTACTGTTTGTACCCCCTTATAGAATGATGGAGAGGATCAGGAGACCTTCTTCTACATATCCAGATAATCCTTGTCACCTGTTATGTGCAAATCTGCCTTAACTGTACGTGGCCTTGGGAGGGGCTATAGTGTATAGGCTGGGGAATTCTAGGGGAGGATGGATTTATCTATGTGAGTACAGGGAAGACATCATCCATGTTGGGCAAAGGTGTTTCAGGGTTGGTCTGTTAGGGGAACAGAACCTGCACTCCTATACATCACCCCTAACCTATGCTCTGTAAGGAATTCTTATACACGTGTTGATTCTTCAGAGTGAACTTTGGCAGAATTGTACCTCAGTTTTCCATTGGGACCTGTTGGACAGGGGGTAGATGTTGCCTAAATCTCCTTTTAGAAGAAATTTTAGCAACACTATGTTCATGTAAATATGACCATAGCAGAGGTAGGGGTATAGCTCAGTGGAAGAATGCTTTCCTAGCATGCATAAGGTCCTTGGTTTAATCCCAAGCACCACAAAATAAAATAACAGAATACAAATAGACATCATTTGAATAGAAAGCACATTGTGCTGTCTAGCATTCTATTCCTAGAAATCTTGGAACCTGGAACTTACAGCTCTGGCTCTCATTCTTTCTTAGGCTCTTTCCAGCTCAGCAAAGGTAAGCTTGCATACACAATCCAAAGCCTGATAGGGCTCAGAGGCAAGAGGGTGTCGATTTATGGGCCAAAATGTCAAAGCATGACTAAGGCTTTGATGTCTGGTTGCCTGGGGTACAAAGCCCACTCTAGAGACATATCAGAGAGGAAGGAAGAAAGATGACTCAAGCTAGGGGCCATGCTCCATGCTGTACATGCAGCCACTGCTAAGCAAGAAAGTACTGGATTCTGCCTCTTGGGCTGAAAACCCTCCAGAGTCTTTGCCGATGGTGGATTTTTAGCATTCTCTGATTTTAATACTACAAACCATTACACAGGACCAAACATCAACCACATTTCTGGAAAACTTTCACCTCTCAAAATATTTGTAGGAGTGGACACGTGTCTTCTGGGTTAAGAATCTACACAGCTCTTGAAGATGACCTGAGTTGGTTCCCAGCACCTAAGAAGGGTTCCTCACAACCACATGTAATTCTAGCTCAGGGGATCACTGTTTTATTCTAGCTTCTTTAGGTATGGCACTCAGACACATAAAACCTTCCCACATACAAACACATACTTAAAAATTAAAAATTTAAAGATAGTTTAAGCATGTTCATTAATCATAATTTCTAGAAAGTCTTTATAAATGACAAGTCTGACTGGCTAAAAAAAAAAAAATCCCAGCAAAAGTTGCTTGTTGGGCAGTTACTGATGTCTGAAGAAAGATCATAGTATAAAGAGTAATTTAGCAGAACCATGCTATGTTAAAGTACATTGCTTTAACACAGGATCTTGACCTCTCTTGAACTTGCCTTTAATTCTTATCATAAACATGGAACATATTTATATTCCTATATTTGTTCTAATTATTCCTCCCTCTTCCCTTCTTTCTCCAGTACTCTATGGCCACAATTTAAATTTTGAGGCATTATATATAAATGTATAATGAAAGAATGGGTGTGGGCAATCCCAAAAATACTGTTATCCCACTTTTAGGAAATAACTACATATGATTTCAAAACACATACAGTTCCCTCACCTGCTGGGAAACTTACGCCATTGAAGATCAAAGCATTATAACCAGTATATAAAGGATGCTGCTATGGTAAAAAAAAAAAAATTCACCTCTTCTGTCATGATTTTTACCCAATTCTGGAACAACAACAACAACAAAAATTAAATATTTACATTTTGACTTATAGGAAGAAAACTATATCCAAAACCATGATATGCATAAAATAAAATCAATTCGAATCTATAAAGGAAACCTTCTTAACAATGCCCATCATCACATTTATAAATAAAAAGGTAGTTTTTATTTGGGGACTGTTGGAAATAAGTGGAAAGAGCGAGCGGAGTAGAACAGTGACGAGTTAGAGTAAGTAGCAATCAAGCATCAGCCAATGAGAATCTTTGCCTGGTTGTGAGCTGTGCTTTATATGCCCTGACCTCTGCTCTGGGCCACTCCATTTCTATCTTATTACTTCCCATGCTGCTAGAAAGAATGACACTGGCAGATAATTTACTGCCAAAAATGGCTACTTATCTGTTCACCTGTAGATTACTCTCTAAGTGCAGACGACTAAATGATACTTTGTGAACACATGCTGGGGAAATATGCCTTTGGGTAATTTGGTTTAAATTATTTTTCTTGATTGGAAATTGGGTGGGGAAAGGTGATGGAAAAATAATATGAACACTTGGATAATTCTCAAGGATTGGGTTGTTCACGAAAGAAATAGTGGCGTCCTTTAACTGCTATGGTAGAATTCTGCGTGCATGCAAAAGTCGAGGAAATACTGGTTAGATGCGGTAGGATATCAAAACTACCACAAAGAGCTGTAGAATTCTCAAAATCCAAACTTGTTAACTTGTTTTATGTTTCTCTCTCTCTCTCTCTCTCTCTCTCTCTCTCTCTTTTCCCTCCTTTCATAAATTATCCTTACTCCATAATCATCTTTCCACTTTACCAGGTTTAGTAACGTTACCTCAGGTCAGACATGCCCTTCCGGCCTCCTATGACCACAGCGAGAGCAGCATGGGTTTCCCCTCGGGTCTGAGCTGGAGTTGAGGACCCAGGTCTTCCACCCCAATCAGGTTTTTCTCCGTTCAGAAACTTCTTTCCAAGTTCTTCCGTCACTGCTCCACCTTCTCACCAGGTCAGAATTAAACTGGAACTGGGTGCTTGAAGCCGCTGTGCCGGGTAGACTCCTTCAGTGATCTCAGCACGGACTGGAATGTCTCTAAGGCCCTGTCTTCTGCTCCAAGGCTGGAGTGTCTCCTCGAGCCGGACCATCGGGGCAGGCAAGCTGGCAGCTATCTGGATCCTGTCCCCTTGAGTTAGGCTACAATTACCACTCTGGCGGTCTCCCACTTACTAAGGATAGACAGGTTAGGCACAGTTGGCTGTAACCAATCCCTTTATCTGTCACACTCCCCTCAATGGCTAGCAAATCCCAGAGGCCCCAGACACCCAGTGTATGATTATGACTGCACTGTTCCCGGGGGCTGGAAGAGTCTGAGAAGAAAAAGCATACAGAACTTGAAACTAACTACTTCCTGTTGTATTTGGCACTTTCATAGAAAGGAACCTGGGATCACAGCAAACCTTAATGGAGAGACTTTTTCACCTTCCTCTTAATCAAAATATCAAGTTTTCTTCTCTATTGAATCTTTTCCTGTGCCACACAGCTCTTATGTTGAAATGGTGGGTACTCGGTGCTGTGAGGCCAATGCAAGTTTGGAAAAAGAAAGCCCGAGAGTTTTCAACCGGTTAGACCAGGAAAAACAAGCAATTATCTGAAATAAATTCTGACTCCCTAATCTTTTGTGTCCCTCGACGCTCAAGTAACTCAGGTGAAAATGGGACTTCTCCTAAATTGCTTCAAGTTCCTTTTTTTCTTTTTCCCCTAGCAGAGATTTTCTTGCTTTGTGCTTTTTCAGCTGAGAGGCGTTTCAGGCGACTGAGAACCAGGGAGGACCATTGTCCCAGTCAATAGGGAAGCGTGGGCTCTCTGAGGCATTAGTGGGATTGTATGCGTTTCTCAGCGATCACTCCTCTGGGCTCCAGCCCCAGCCCAAACTGTCAGGGAAGAAGAGCTGCTGGTGTGACAAGAACAGAATGTGTGGTTGGAGGGACCTGCTTTCCTTGTTTCATGTAGAAAAGGACTCTGGAGACGGATTATTTAATTTCTAGTGTAGGTCCTGGTCCAAATCAATAGGATTACCATGACTGTCTGCTAAAACAGCGTAGACACAGGTTGCCGGCATGCCTGGGAAGCACAAGCAGTTCTATCTAACTTCCCCTTCTCCCCACCTGGCGGTTCGGCCATACATCCTTGTTTTCCTGCAGTGATGGCGTAATTATTAACAGCGCTTCAGTTGTGTCTGTTAGGGCGATAAACTGAAAGCTTGCTCTGCTTCCCGGGAAAGTTGTTTTTGGATGCGGGGAGAGCCATGTCTTTATTTGGGGACTGTAGTAGCAAGCAGTGAAACAGCACAGCCAAAGGAAAGGAAGAAATTTATGGGAAAGGCACAGAGGAAGTTCACAGAAGATCAGGCCTTAAGAAGCCCAGACCTCCGAAACGGAAGTTACTCATTTTTTACCTCCTCAGGGCCCTGTGTTCCCTTGATTGCTTCTCTCTGCACATATGCTTTCGTGTTTTTAAAGACTGATTTTTTTTTGTCCATGTCACCACCATCTCGAGGCTTGGATCCTCTTCAGTCAGTGACAACCTTCCATCCTACTAAATAAAAGAATTTTTAGGTTTCTCATGAACACGAATACATTCAAAATGCAAGGCCTGTGACTAAGTTAGTTGTGACAGGAGGGGAGGAGCAGGGCTTGTCCTCATTCAGCAAGTCTCTCAGATGGGTGTGTGGGTGAAGAATGAATGCACGACAGAGAAAATGGCTCTGTGGTGATGTTTGTTTGTTTTGTAAGTTTCTCTAGATAGCCCTGGCTGTCCTGGAAACTCACTCTGTAGCCCAGGCTGGTCTTGACCTCAGAGATATGCCTGCCTCTGCTGGGATTAAAGGCCTGCATCACCACCATTCAGTGAGCACTGCCACGATTTACAGACTCGTCCTCACTTCTCTACATTGCTCACCTGGAATGATTGTCACCCTCTCAGAATAATCAACGCTGTGCCGAGGGACATGTAAGATGTCTTCGATTGCTCGCATTTGTCAAGATATAAATGTTTTATCAGTCTTCTCAGTGACCAAGTACCTTAAACTTAAGATTTCCCAAACATTTTAAAAGCATTCATGCTTAGTGCTCTGGGACAAAGCAATGTAACAATTCTCAGGTTTAGCTTTTACAATAAGTTCACATTTGCATTTTTGTAAGTGTCTGGTTTTATATAACTTTCCTCTGATTTTGGAGTGAAAACAAACACTGTGCTCAAACAACGCTTTGCTCAGCTCCTGTAAGTTTACATTAGGGATGTTAAAGAAGGGACTCCTGTGAGGTTTCCTGTGAGATTACAAATGTCAACTTCCTGATACGTTTGTGTGTGTGTATAAATATGTGTGTATAGATACACACATATATGTATGTATGTTTGTATGTACGTCTGTGCGTATGTATGTATGTATGTATGTATGTATGTATGTATGTATGTATGTGTGTATACTTGAGGAAGGTTGCTTTCACTCTAACTTTTCTTCTGTTTGTTTCGTATATAACTAGATTTCTTTCTCAGTGACTTCCTCTTCTGTCTTTCTTTGGTCCTGTTAGGGCCCTCTTGTCTCTTTTGTTGTGTCTTAGTGTTCTGGAGCCTCAGCAAAAGTAAACAAAAACAAAGGCAGAGACCAGCAGGGCTGCTAAGCATCAGGCTGGATTCCTGCAGCTCTGGCATTTGCTATTTATTCTCTTTCCAAATGTAAATGAAATAAGTTTCTTATATTGGCTTGTGCCTGACATCCGGCTTCCTTCCCCTTTGTGTTTCACATACCATCTGGGAGCCGGAAATGAAAGGGTTACCTACTTAGGAGATCTGCTCACCCAAGGTCAGGCTTAAAAGTACCTGAGCACCCTGCCCCCACTCCTGGGGGTGCCAAAAAGAACTCAAGGGACCCCTTAGGGAGGCTCTCTGCTTACCCTTCTTGCTTGGCACTGGTTCTCAGCCCTCTTCCCCATCTTTGTACTCAGCTCTGGCTCTGTGAAGCCCAGGTCCAGTGATCACACTCCTGTCTGCTTACGTGGAAATTATGAAGAAAAAGCAAGGACATATTTTGCCTTCTGTGAAAACTGTTGAGTAAATTCACCTCATATAGATGCACAACTTGGTAAACTGTTTTCCAGTAGTGCAGGTTGAAGCCAGGACCTTGCGTTTATGATCTAAGTCCTCTATGACTGAGACACAACCCCCAGTCCTGGGATCCTAAGGGCTACATGCATTAGAACGATGCTCTCATCCTACTCGGGTTGATTTGCCAAATGTGGTTCACAAACAAGGCAAAATGTTTTTTTTCCTCTTTCGTTCTTTTCTTTTCTCTTATTTTCCTTTCCTTTTCTGTCTGTTTTGGTTTGTTGCTGTTGTTTTCCTGTTTTTTGTTTTTTTTTTTTTGAAAGAGAGAAAGAACATAAATTTGGGTGGGTAGGCAGTTGGAGAAAGGGAAAGAAAATATTCAAAATGTATTGTATGAAGAAATGACTTCAGTAAAAATTTTAAAGCGTACAGGGATACACACAAAAGCTCCCAGAGAAAGGGTCACATTTTGGTGAATCAGGACACGCAGTTGGACCATGAGTCCCCACTCCCGCTAACTCCACCTTGCAGTGACCTGCTTAGTCCACAAGTTCCAAGCTCTCCGAGACTGCACAGTGTTACCAGCTGGGAAACAAGTTCTTAAACACAGGACCAGGCGGGGAATATTTTATACCCAAACCATAAAAGAATGAAAACTGAAGATCACCAAGAGGAGAACCTGAGAGGATGTCACAGAGTCCTTGAACTGGGAGACAGAAAGGTCAAGAGAAGGAGGTCACCACAGGCAGAGAAAGGCCCGCTATGAGACATTAGGTCAGGGTACAAATGAGGTTCAGGCAGCACAGGAAGTCATATTTGGAAGTTATACATTTATTGAGAAAGCAGTGGGAAGCTTTGCAAGGCTCTGAACAGAGAAGTAGCTGCATACAAATTTCATTATTTTTATTTGTTGGTTTTATGGATTTTTTTATTTAATTTTTTTCAAATGATATGTTTATATCATATATTTTTCCAACTCCAGCTCCTCCCCATCTCCCTATCCACCCAACTTTATGTTTTTTCCTCTTTCTCTTAAAAAAAGAAAAAAATATATATGCTTTAAAAAAGTAAAGTACCACCTTAATAAGACAATAACAAAACAAAAAGCACACAAAAACCATGAAGTTCATTTTGTGTTGGCCAACACCTCCTGGGCATGGAGCCTGCCTTGGAGTGTGGCATTCCCAGTAATACTCCATTAGAGAAAACAGATTTTTCCATTACAGCATGTGATAATTACAGACATCTTGAGTGGGTCTTTGTGCCCGAATCTTCTTCTCAGGATTGAGATTCTTGTCTGCTGTGAACCTGTGCATGCCTTCTATGTGCTGTCACAGTCCCTGTGAGCTCATATGGGCACCAGCCCTGCTGTGTTCAGAAGAATCTGTTTCCTTGGAGTCCTCTCCCACCTTTGGCTCCTGTAACACTTCCTCCACCTCTTCCAAATAGACCCCTGACCCTTGAGGGGAGAGGTTTGATGAGGACGTTCCACTGATGGCTGAGTGTTCCAATGTCTCTCCCTCTCTGTACGTTGGCCAGTTGTGAATCTCTGTGTTTCTGATAAGGATAGAGAGAGGCAATTGATCTATGGGTATAACAATCTGTCATTAGGAGTTATTTTGTTGCTACATTCCATTAGCAGAATAATAATAGAGGTTTCCCCTTAGGTTCATTATCTATCCATGTTAACAGTTTCAGGTAGGAGTTCAATTTCATTGAATGGGCCTTAAATCCAATCAAAAAGTAGCTGTTTATTCCCATAATATTTGTGTCACAATTGCAACAGTGTATATTACAGGCACATCACTGTTGTAGGTCACAGGGTTTATAGATGAATAATATTCGAGCTTACTTTTCTATTCTGGTAGAATGTAGAGTATCTTCTAGGGCTGAAACTTCTAGATTGGCACCAGGTTGATTTATCTCTGTTTGATGACTTAAGTAAGAGGTGTCTTTAGTAATGAGCCTTACCGTCAGAATAAGTAGCCAATAGCCTTGTCAATCAATAGCCTATGGTGTTTGAAGGTGTTTATGGAATTCCTTTAGCCAATGACGCAACAAGACATAACCTGTTCCTGGTCCTAGAGAATTTGCTTCATGGTATAAGATTTCTAGTTGGAGCATTGTCTTCCCATTATATGGTGATTCCACTTAAAATCTTTCATTTATATATATATGTATACATATATATATGTATACATATATATAATCTTCCATATATATTCCATATATATAAAGCTTCCATATATGCATTTATATAGCCTAACAGATGAATAATGTTCCATTGTGTAAATGTACACCACACACACACACACACACACACACACACACACACACACTCACATAGCTTTTAGAATAGTAGACTCCCATGTGGCTTTTTAAAGGGCCTTGGTGTTGGTTGTGTTCTCCCTTTTTCCCTCCTTAACCCTGCTCTCTCATCTCTTTCCCTGTTTAATCCTTCTATTCTTGCCGCTCTTTTATCTCTTTAGAGCACTCTATTTTATTTCTTTTTCTTTGGAAAATCCCCCTCCCTTTCCTTTCTTAGTTACCTAATCTCAGTGATTGCTCTGACTGAAACACGAATATCTAAAGCTTAAGAGCTAACATTCACATATAAGTGAAAACATGGTTTTGTCTTTTGGAGTTTATGTCACCTCAGTCAGGATGATGGATTGTTTCAAGCTCCATCCATTACTTGAAATTTTCATAATATTATTTTTTAACAGCTGAGTAATATTCTGTCATGTAAACATACCACATTTTCATTATCCATTCATCAAGTTATGGGCATCTAGGCTGACTATTGTGCATAGAGCAGCAAGGAACATAGATAGGCAAGCATCTCTGTGCTAGGATGTAGAGTCCCTTGGGTGTATGTCCAAGAGTGTTATGGCTGGAGGGCTTCTCAGCTTCTTGAGGGACACCCACACTGATTTCTATAGTGGTTGTGCCAGTTTGCACTTCTAACCAGGAATGAACAGGTGTTCTCCTTCCTCTACATCCTTGTCAGCATGTGGTGTCATTTGTTTTATTTGTCTTGGCCATTCTAACTAGTGTAAGATGAAATTTTTTTAATATTTTTTTATTATTATTAATTACACTTTATTCATTTTGTACCCCCCATAAGCCCCTCCCTCCTCCTCTCCCGATCCCACCCTCCCTCTCCTTTCTGCATGCATGCCCCTCCCCAAGTCCACTGATAGGGGAGGTCTTCCTCTCCTTCTTTCTGATCTTAGACTATCAGTTCTCATCAGAAGTGGCTGCATTGTCATCTTCTGTGGCCTGGTAGGGCTGCTCCCCCCTCAGGGGAGGTGATCAAAGAGCAGGCCAATCAGATTATGTCAGAGGCAGTCCCTCTTCCCATTACTATGTAACCCACTTGGACACTGAACTGCCATGGGCTACATCTGTGCAGGGGTTCTAGTTTATCTCCATGAATAGTCCTTGGTTGGAATGTGACTCTCTGGGAAGTTCCCTGTGTTCAAATTTTCTTGTTCTGTTGCTCTCCTTGTGGAGTTCCTGTCCTCTCCAGCTCTTGCTATTTCCCACTTCTTACCTAAAATTCCATTCACTCTGCCCAACAGTTGGCCATCAGGCTCAGCATCTGCTTTGATAGTCTGCAGGGCAGAGGCTTTCAGAGGCCCTCTGTGGCAGGTTCCGAGGTTGTTTCCTGGTTTCTTCTGGCTTTCAGAGGCCCTCTGTAGCATGTTCCTAGGTTGTTTCCTGTTTTCTTCTTCTGATGTCCATCCTCTTTGCCTTTCAGGATAGGGATTGAGCGTTTTAGTTAGGGTCCTCTCTTTTGCTTAGTTTGTTTAGATGAATTTGCATTTCCCTGGTGTATTTTGCTCTCTTGGTGTTTAGGTTTATATGTGTGTGTTCAGATTATATATATATGTATTATATATATATATGTATATATATATGTACATATATATATATGTATTATATATATATGTATATATGTGTGTGTGTTCAGATTATATATATATATATATTTATATTTAATTAAACAGAGTTGGTGTCAAGAATATCATATATATAGAATATATATATAGAATTATATATATATATATATAGGATATCTATCTATATGTAATAGTCTAGATACTCTCTGTGTTATTGTTAAAGATTTTTTCCCATTCTACAGTGTGACCCTTTGCCTCAATGATGGTGTCTTTTGCTATATAGAAGAATTTTAATTTATTACTTCTTCATCTTAATGCCTGTGTTATCAGTGTTCTGTTCAGAAAGTCCTTTTCTGTGTCAATGAATCCAGACCTATTTCCTACTTTCTTTCCTATCAGATTTAGGTTATATGGTCTTGGCATTATGTTGAGGTCCTTGATGCATTTGGAGTTGAGTTTTATGCAGGGTGAGAAGTACAGAACTATTTTCATCATTCTGTAGACAGCTATTCAGTTTGAACAGTACCGTTTGTTAAAGATGCTATCTTTTCTTCAGTGTGTATTTTTTACTTTGTTGAAAATTATGCGCTGTGGTGTGTGGAATGATGTCTGAGTCTTCATTCTACTCCACTGATTAATGTATCTGTTTTTATGTCAATACCATGCTATTTTTATTACTATAGCTCTGTAACACAACTTGAAATCTCAGATGGTAATATTTTCAGCAGTTCTTTTATTATTCAGGATTGTTTTAGCTATCTTGGGATTTTTATGATTCTCTATGAAGTCAAAGATTAGTTTTTCAATTTCTGTGAAGAATTGCGTTGGAATTTTTGATGAGAATTTCATTGAATCTCTATATTGATTTTTTGTAAGATGACCATTTTCACCATATTAATCCTACCAATCCATGACCATGGGAGACCTTTTTGCCTTCCAATATCTCCTTCAATTTTTCTCTTCAATGTCTTAAAGTTTTTATTATACAAATATTTTACTTGCTTGGCTAGAGTTATCTCAAGATATTTTTTATTATTATATTTTTGAGGCTGTAGTTATTATTTCTGTAATTTCTTTCTCCATATGTTTGTCATTTGTCAATAGGAAGGCTACTTATTTTTGTGTGTTAAATTTGTGTCCTGATCCTTTGCTAAAAGTGTTTTCCCTCTGGTGGAGTCCTCAACCTCTTTTATTTAAAAAATCATATCATTTTCATATAAACATACTTTCACTACTTTTTTTTTTCCTATTTGTATCACTTTGATTTCCTTCAGTTGTCTTATTACTCTAGCGAAGACTTAAATTATGATGCTAACTGGAGAGAGTAGACATATTTGTCTTGCTTCTGATTTTATTGGAAATGCTCTGAATTTCTCTCCAGTTTAGGTTGATGTTGGCCGTGAGCTTGCCATACATTTTTCTTATTATGTTGAGGTATGCTGTTCGTATCCCTTGTATCTAAAATTTTTATTATGAAGTGTTGTTGGATCTCAACAAAGGCCTTTTCTGTATCTAATGGGATGTCTGTGTACATTTAGTCTTTCAGTCTGTTTATGTGGCGTATTACATTTGCTGACTTATGTATGTAGACATATCCTTGAATCTTTAGGATGAAGTCAATTTGATCATGGTGAACGATCTTTTTTCATGTGTTTTTAGGTTCAGTTTGCATGTATTTTGTAATTATTTAGTATTTTAAATTAATAAGTAATTGCTGAGAATTTTAAAAGCTTTATTCATAAGGAATATTGGTCTATAGTTTTTTGGTTGGGTCTTTGTGTAATTTTGGTGTGAGGAAATTACTGTCTTCATAAAAAGTGTAAAAAGTATTTCTTCATTTTATGTTTTGCAGAATAATTTGAGTAGTATTAACATTAGTTCTTTGAATATTTGGTAGAATTCTGCACTTAATCCATCTGGCCCTGAATATTTTGAGTCTAGAGGTTTTCTTTTCACTAGGGGTTATAGATTTGTTTAAGTTGTTTGTTTCATTTTGATTTTACTTTGGTATTTTATATACCAAGAAATTAATCCATTTTATTTAGATTTTTTTCAGTTTGGTGGAATACTGATTTTTAAAGTATGTCTTTATCATTCTCTAGATTTTTTTCACTGTCGGTTGTATCTCTCCCTTTTCATATATCTCTAATTTTACTAATTTGCATATTTTCTCTTTTTTTCATTTAATTAAGTAATTAATTAATTAACGTCCCAGTCTCATCTTTCCCTCCCTCTTCTCCTCCCATTTCTTCCCCCCTCCCTTACCTTTTCCCCTCTCCCTTTCACTTTAGAGAAAAGATATCATGGCTATCAGCCTGCCCTGGTATATCAAGCTGAGGTAGAACTAGGCACATCTCCTATTGAGGCTAGACAAGGCAACTCATTTAGGAACAAGGGATCCATAGGCCAGCAACAGAGTCAGAGACAGCACCCCCTGCTCCAGCTGTCAGTGACTCACGTGAGAACCAAGTTGCACATCTGTTACATATGTCTGTGGGGGCTAGGTCCATATCATGCATGCTTTTTGGTTGGTGGTTCAGATTCTGTGAGCCCTGGTGGACCCAGGTGTGTTGACCCTGTAGGTTTTCTTGTGGTGTCCTTGACCTCTCTTGCTCCTTCAATCCTTCCTCCTCTTCAACAAGATTCCCATAGCTCTACTTAATGTTTGTCTGTGGGTCTCTGCATCTGTTTCTATCAGTTGCTGGATGAAGTCTCTCAGAAGACAGTTATGCTAGGCTCCTGTCTGCAAATACAGCAGAATATCATTAATAGTGTCAGGGGTTGGCTCTCTCTCATGGGATCTGTCTCAAGTTGAGCCAGTTATTGGTTGCCATTCCCTCAATTTCTGTTCCATTGAAGAGTTTAAGTTAGCCTGGGTATAACTCCATTTTGAAATAAAAAGCCATCTTGACTGGAGCTGAATTCAGGTACCAGGAAATATCACAGAATGTACACTTGGCAGAAAACAAAGTTAACTCTCCTAGCAACAGCCTCCAGGAAATAGCACAGAATAAATACTTTATAGAAAATAGAGACAATCTCCCTGGCAATAATCAATAAGAATCTGATGGGAAAATTCTCCCCAATGTTTCAGATATAGTTTAGAAGAATAGCCATTGTGATTATGTGCCTTAGCCACTGTGATTATATGCCTCAGAGAAGGTCATCTCGTCCCTCTAACTTTTACCCAATCCTGTAATGTGAAGACATGGCCCCCCACCACTTGCTGTCATGGAAACATGTGCCCCCCTGCTTGCTGCCATGGAAACCCCCTGCTCACAGACTTTCCATTTAAAAATCCTGCTCACTCAGAGCTCGAGGTCCCACTTCTCTACTGCTGTGTCCGTGAGACTTGGGTCCCGAGTTCGATCGCTCTCGTAATAAAGCTCTCTTGCTCTTGCATCGAGTCGTTTCCTGGTGGTCTCTGAGGATCCCGTGATCCTGGCATTATACCGTCTTGATCCCTGTGTCTCTTACAGGCAGGAGACATTTTGGGTCAAAGTTTTTGTGTGTGTGTTGTTGTCTCTGCCCCCAATACTTCATTGGAAGTATTGCCTGGTTATAGGAGGCAGCTACTTCAGGTTCCATATCCCTGTTGCTAGGAGTCTTAGCTCACCTTCTTAGATTCCTGGGAGTTTTCTTTGTCCTCAGTTTCTGGCTTATCCCAGAGCTGACCACCTACTGATTTCAGTTCTCTTTCCCAGTTCTCTCTCCCTCAGTCCTCCCTGTGCCTGATCCCTCTTATTCCCCTCTTCACCCCTTCTCCCAAATCCTCCCTCTATCTACATTTCCCCTCCTGAGTGAGATTTAAGCATACTCCCTTGGGCCCTCCTGGATATTTAGCTTCTTTGGGTCTGTGGATTATAGCATGGTTATTTGTTGCAGAATATTTAATCACACTGTGGTTAAATTGTATACCGGAAGAACCTGTTTCAAGTTGTGGAATGGCTCGGCCCTAACACATACCTTTAACCCAAGAACTTTTTAATTTTTTAAATTGATTTTTATAATCTATTCACTTAAATCCTGATTGTAACACCCTCCCTTGTCTCCTTTCAGTACCACCCTCCCTTTCACTTCCCCCCCATCCCTCTCCTCAGAAAGGGAGAGCCCTCCTCCCCTACAATCTGACTCCAGCCTATCAAGTCTCATTAGGACTGATTGCATCTTCTTCCTCTGTGGCTTCTCAAGGTTCCCCAACCAGGGGGAAGTGATCAAAGAGCTGGCAACAGAGTACATGTCAGAGACAGCCTCTACTCCCCTTGCTAAGAAACCCACATGGAGACTGAGCTGCCTATCAGCTACTTCTGAGCAGGGGATCTAGATCCTCTCCATTGATGGTTCTTGGTTGGTGTACCAGTTTTTTCAGGCTCCCCTGGGTCCAGATTTGGTGGCTCTGTTGGTCTTCTTATGGAGCTTGTGTCCCCTCTGGGTCTTTCTATTCTCCAACTCTTTTCTATGATTCCCTGCACTTGGCCCAAAGTTTGGCTATGAGTCTTAGCATCTGCTTCAATCCCCTGCTGGGTGGAGTCTTTCAAAGGACATCTATGGTAGGCTCCCATCCAGTTCTTTTTTTCAAGTGATTCTGTCTATTCTATTTGCCCTTCTGAATGAGAGCTAAGCATCCTCATACTCATTTATTAGAGGATATCAGCCATATAATACAGGGTAACCATACTACAGTCCAAGAACTTTCTGTAAACAAGATTTAATAAAATCAACCATAGGTCAAGAGATGGAGCAAGCAACAAGTTGGCAAGGAGTGAAAATCAGAAAAAAAACGTAGAATGAGAGGAAGTCTGGAGGATGGATAGAGAAACACATAGGAAGTAGAAAGGAGGGACATTCAGTTAGAAGCGTTTTTTGTTGTTTTTTTGTTTGTTTTATTTTTATAAGACAGAGTGGAGGAGGAGAAGGGTTTTTTTTCTTTCTGGGACTTCAGCTGAGTAGAAGGTCAGCTGGCTGCTTCTCTGCCTCTCTGAGATAGTAGGTTTCATTTTACCCCAGCATCTGACTCCTGAGTATTTACTGGCAAAATTGAATGTTTGAGATTGTGTTTAAGAACAATAGTTATCCTGGACTTTATGGCTAATATCAACTTATAAGTGAGTATATGCTATGTGAGTCTTTCTGTTTCTGTATTACCTCAATCAGGATGATCTTTTCTACCTCTATCCATTTACCTGCAAATTTTATGATTTATCTGTTTTTAATAGCTGAGTAGTAGTCCATTGTGTAAATTACCACATTTTCTTTATCCATGCTTCGGGTGAGGGATATCTAGGTTGTTTCCAGTTTCAGGCTGTTATGAATAAAGCTACTATGAACATAGTTAAGTAAGTGTACTTGTGGTATGGTGGAACATTGTTTGGGTATATATGCTCAGGAGTGGTATAGCTGGATCTTGAGGTAGCACTATTCCTAATTTTCTGAGAAAGAGCCAGATTGATTTCCAAAGTGGTTGTACAAGTTTGCTCTCCCACCAGCAATGGAGGAGTGTTCCCTTTCTCCACATCCTCACCAGCATATGCTATCACTTGAGTTTTTTATCTTAGCAATTCTGATGTAAGATGGAATCTCAGAGTCATTTTGATTTGCATTTCCGTGGTAACGAGGGATGTTGAACATTTCTTTAAGTGCTCCTCAGTCAATAGAAATTCCTATGTTGAGAATTCTCTGTTTAGCTCTGTACCGCATTTTTTAGTTGAGTTATTTTATTTGTTGGTGTCTAATTTCTTGAGTTCTTTCTATATTTTGATACCAACCTTCTGTCAGATGTAGTGGTGGTGAAGACTCTTTCCCAGTCTGTAGGCTGCTTTTTCATTCTATTGTCAGTGTCTTTTGCCTTACAGAGCTTTTCTGTTACATGAGGTCCCATTTATTAATTGTAGATCTTGGAGCCTGAGCTGTTGATGTTCAGCAAGTTATCTCCTATGCCACCGTGTTCTGGGCTGTTCTTCACTTTCTCTTTTATTAGATTTAGTGTATCTGGTTTTATGTTGAGGTCTTTGATCCACTTGGAAAAATTTTTTTCTAGCTCTTTATTCTTAGGTCATGTCTATCTTTATGGATAGACATGTGTTTCTTGTATACAGCAGAATGATGGATTGTGGTTTTACATTCTTTCTGTTAGCTTGTGTCTTTTTATCTGGGAACTGAGTCAATTGATGTTGAAAGATATTAATGAGCAATTACTGTTAACTTCTGTTATTTTTATGGCAGTACTGTATGCGTGTGTGTGTTGCTTATGGTGTTATTTATGGTGTTATTTATCTCCTATGTTTTATTGGGTGTAGTTAGCTTTGTTAGGTTGCAGTTTTCCTTCTAGTAGTTTCTGTAGGGCTGGATTTTTGGATAGATACTTTTACATTTGGTTTGTCATGGAATATCTTGTTTTCTCCATCTATGGTGACTGGGAGTTTTACTGGGTATAGCATCCCAGATTTCCTGGATGTTTTGTGTGAGGAACTTTTTATATAATAACATTTTCTTTGTGTCAGTTTCTTTTATCATATCTTCTACACCTGAGATTCTTCCATTTCTTGTGTTCTATTGGTGATGCTTGTGTCTGTAGTTTCTGTTCTCTTACCCAGGCTTTCCATCTCACTGTGAACACTCCTAGGTAGATGGTTCTCAATGACATAAGAGAGCACGAATAGCAAGACATAAGAAACAAACCAGTAAGCAGCTTTCCTCCGTGGTCTCTGTTTCAGTTCCTGTCTCCAGGTTCCTGCCCCAACTTCCCTTCAATGATAAACTATGATGTGGAAGTATAATACAAAATAAGCCCTTTTCTCCCCAAGTTGCCCTTCGTCCTAGTGTTTTATCACAGCAATAGAAACCCTAACTAAAATAGCTGGGAAAGCATATGGGATGGCTTGCTGTGTGCCTCAAATGAGGAGGGGACTTTGCCAGGAGGAATGAGAAGGATGGATGGAATGAATAAAAGCAGGAAAGATGAGAAAAGAAGATGGCATGAGGATTTTACCAACTTCTCAGTGGCATTCAAATATTCAGCTCTGGTAGTCTTTATCTACCACTTGGATTCGTGGGCAACAGCTGAGCTCAGAGAACTGAGCTTCTCACAATTACACTGTTTTTTTTTTTTTTCATCAATGTTAGAAATAGTTCATGGCTCAAAATCTCCCGATGTTGTGTCCCTCATTTAAGACACAGAGAAGCGCTATATCCAGTCTTACCGATTACATGGCTGTAGGCACATACTCTAATCTGAATGTCCATATCCTTAAAAGGCTCATGTGTTGAAACCCTAAGCCCTTATAGGCTCGCAAAAGAAGCCGTCAAACAGTGTTCAAGTCATGTGGTAGAGCTTCTATGGTGTCTTAGCTATGGTTTCTATTGCTGTGAAAAAACACCATGTCCAAAAAGCATGGAAAAGGTTTCTTCAGCTTGTACTTCTACATTGCTCTTCATCACCAAAGGAAGTCAGGACAGGAGCTCAAACAAGGCAAGAAGGAGGCAGGAGCTAATTCAGAGGCCATGGAGGGAGGGGTGCTGCTTACTGGCTTGCTCCGCATGGCTTGTTCAGCCTGCTTATAGAACCCAGGACCACCAGCTCAGGGCTGGCACCCAAATGGGCTGGGCCCTCCCATCCACTAATTGAGCAAATTCCTTAGAGCGGGATCTTATGGAGGCATTTCCTCAACTGAGGTTCCTTTCTCTCTGATGACTCTAGGCTTTTGTCAAGTTGACACACAAAACCACCCAGCACACATGGCCTCTCTCCATGTAAGGCATAGCTAGAAGGCACCACTGATAAACTAGAAAAAGGCTCGAGTCCAACAACACAGCCTCAAGGACTTGCAAAAAAAAAAATATTTTGTTTACTAGGGACCTAGTCTCTGGTATTTTGTTTAGTAGCTTGAATGGATTAAGACAGTATCCATATGAGATTTTTTAGTTAAGTGCTAAGACAAACTATAAATGCAAAACCCAATAAATATAGCTACGTGAGTATAATGTACATTGCAATGGTAACTTGTCCTGTGCTGTTTGTGCCTATGAATATGCCTGCTCAGGAAGTGGGGCTGCCCTCAGGCAATTCAGACCCAAATATATTTGTCCAAAAGTGTCTTCCAAGGCCCTTTGTGTAGGAATGGGTGAATCTCCCTAACTTTGCGACAGCAAAACAGCCCAAGATAAAAACATAGTGATGCCACAATTGCTTACCCCATAATCTAAAAGTGCTTGCAGTGGGAAGAAGAAACCAAAGTTCAGGCAGCCATTAGAAGCTTACACATGGAGAGAAAGCTTAATCAAAAGCTATCATTGTCTGGAAGAATGTAAAATACTGTTTCCCTTGTAAAGTAAATATGGTTCTTCAAAGAAAAAAAAAAGCTCCAGATGACAACCTTACCTTTCCCACCTGGTTTCTTGTAGCTGTATCTGATGTGATGTCATTTCCACCTGTTGCCATTTTTTCCCTTTAACTTGGAAGTCTCACCCAAGGGGACACTGCTCTACACAGCACTGTCTCCGGGGAACAGCATCTGACTGTCAACAGAGCTTCCACTCTCACTTTGTGCCTGGTATCTGTACGTTACTTTTCTGCTGTTATTTGTTTGGTTTCTTACTTGGAAGCCATACCCGAGGGAACAGTGCTCTGCCCAAGAGCCAACTCTCCTCCCCCCAGCCTCTCCTTTTGCCTTGACTTGTTATATATTTAACAAACACACTCACTCAAAACTAAAAGGATGGAGCCTGGAGAAATTACAAGCGCTTCCAATTTTTCTAACAGACGTGAGTTAGGTTTCCAGTACCCATGTAAGGCAGCTCACAATCACCCATATTCTAGCCCCGAGGGCTCTGACATCCTTTCCCAATCTCTAAAGCAACCTGCACATATGTGGGAGACATACACCAGCACACACACACACACACACACACACACACACAAACGGGGAGGGAGAGAGGGAAGGAAGGAGGGAGGGAAGAGGAGGAAGAGAGACAGCCAGAGGTCTTTTTAAAACAAACAAAAACAAAACAAACTATTATAGGTATTATAGGTCATTCCCCAAATTGTACGTAACATTCCTTTTCTGAGGATGTGGTTTTGAAAGTTATATCTATTACTGAGACAAGTCAAAACCTAAAAGTCTCCCTTAAAACAATGATCCTGCCAGGCGCCTGGGTACATGCCTGTAATCTCAGCACTCAGGGAGGCAGAGGCAAGCGGATCTCTGAATTCGAGGCCAGCCTGGTCTACAAAGCTAGTCCAGGACAGCGAGAGCTACACAGAGAAATCCTGTCTCGAAAACTTGAAAAACAAACAAACAAACAAACAAACAAACAAACAAAAACCAACAGCAAAACAAAAACAATGCTCCCATGTAAGTATTGTACAATATTTTTTTTGAGGCAGTCCATTTTCAAATACTCAGTGTAAAAGGCTCATTTTCTTCACCTAATTATTCTTCTCACTCTCATAGTCTAACAGGGCTCTTCTTTCTGTTATACACAGAGCAAAGGGACTTTTAGGAAGAGTAAGCAAAGAGCCAAGGGTAGTGAGGTTGGGCTTTTAACCCAGACCTTTGATGAAAAGTGCTTGAATGTTATAGCGCTGTTAAAGCAGTGAGGTGTTCGATGCTAGCCCCTTTGGGATCTGCTGCCTCCGTGGCAAGTCGCTGTGGTCACTTGTTCTTCACAAAATCAGGGCTATGGGCCACACTCCAGAAGGCTAACCCAGAGCCTAGAGCCTCCCATTGATTTCCTAGCCCTGGCGCAGGAGCTTTAACTTCTGACACAGTCAAAAATGTGTACCATAAGAATGTATGCAAGTAGACCACGCCACTAATATGAACTGTGTGCATAGTCAGGGCCAGAAACAGTATCCCAGTTACAGTGATCGTGTCAGGCCATCCACAAAGACCCCTCCATAAAATGTTCCTCTTTTGCTTTTGGCTAACCTGGTGGTTTGCATATATAGAGTTTGTTGTATTTCCACAAATATCAGACCTTTGCACCAAGTGTAACTCTGTGTCAGAGCATTTTGTACCAAGTGCTACTCTATCACTATGGAAGCTGGAATGTAAAAGCCACACAGTCCCCCTGTACTTTTTGCTTTATTTCCCTTGTGACTACTTTCCCTCCCTTTTTTTCTCCTTCCAGGCTTTCTGCCTTTTCTTTTTCTCTTATAAATACCCATTGGGCAAATACTTGAACCAAAATAGAGGAACCAAAAAATTGTCAGAGGAACAAATTAAGTGTGGGATAAAGATGCAATCACTCAAATCAAACAAGCAAAACTGGGGGGGGGGGAAGCTGGGGGTAAGGGCCGGGTCCTGAATGGTGGGCAGTTGTGAGGGTCAGACTAAGGCACTTTTCATTTATTTTGAGGGCAGCAGGAAGCCAGTCAAGATTTTGTAATATAGTATTACAAGAACTGGCTTGGAGGATGGAAAGGAAAGGGATGTTTAAGAGATAAGGATGTAAACAGAGGAAATTAACCCATATCAGATTAGAGTCATTCAGTTGACACTAAAAAACAAAGACAAAAACATACAAACAAAGAAACAACAACAACAAAACAGGGAAAACAGCATATTGTATTAAGCTTGTGCATTCTACCAGGAAACCCTCGGTCCTCTTCTTTAGGAAAAGGGGTGGGAGAGAAAAAGATTGTGCCATTGAAAGACAAGAGAAAGAACAAACTGGTGACTGTGTTGTCAAAGCCATGGCTCTTAAGGATGTTTCTGCCAGGGTATCCACTGCCTCTACTAACACACACACACACACACACACACACACACACACACACACACACACTGGCTTTCCTGCAAGGGCCGTATTTCCGAAAAAACTACAAAATAATAGCAGACTCCTGCACACTTATTTAAGGAAATATAAGAAAGAGAGGCAGGGAGCCTTTGCTATCCTAACAGACAGTGCTGTGGAAAGAGAAGAAATGTAGAATTAGAAAACAGGAGTGAGCCTGCGCTCCTGAGGCCAGGGAAGCTTCGAAAGTCTCCTCGCAGCAACAAATGAGACCACTTCTGTGGCTGCAGCCTTCCCCGGGCTACTTCAGAAACAAAAAATGTAAGCCTGGTGTCAGATGAAATATTTACCACCATTTTGACGAAGCAGGCGTGAATAACTGGAAGTTCTCTACAAGAAACGCTGGAGACCTCTTCCTCTGGCAAAGCAATGTTGTGGTGCTCTGTGGCCCACCCTGCGGTGGTCACTCAAGAAGACAGATGGAGAGGAGGGGAAAGGAGGTGCCACCATCTCAGGACAGAGGCTGTTGGCAAAACAACAGTAAACAACCTTAAAGATGGAAAGATGCTTAATCAGATGAACTCGGGCACCGTTGTGTTCATGGCCAACGTCCTAACACACTCAGGGTACAGAATAGGAGTGGTCTCTTGTTTCTCTGAAGAGACACAAGGCTTGTGTTCTGGATAAAGCTGCCATGTAGGCATGCCTAGGTATACATGCCTAGGCAGAGGTTTCAGACCAACATTGGAATCTGCACAGCGGATATGTAATTGAGAGCCCAGGTGAGTGCTACTTTCAGGCGACTCCAGAGACAAGGCCAATGTCCGGGGTCATTTCTTGCAACAAGTGGCTTGGCAGTTTGAGCACTCAGTCACTTTTTAAACCCGCTGTGCCCTGTCTCCTAGCTAGCTGACTATATGAACCGTGTCATTTTCTCTCTGAAGTTTGGGTGCCGTTCTGTGAGGGAGGGGTGGGAGACGGTGGAAGGAAAGCAGCATCCATGTACTGACCTGACAAACTAGGTGCTATCATGGCAAACATAGGAACAAAAAGGGCAAGGACAATTGGCATCTCTTTTGGAGCCCCCGGGGATCCTTCATGTGTCATTCCCAGGGGTGTGGCAAGTTCAGGAGAAACGGCGGTACCGTGGTGTGGGCTTGTTTGGTTGGATGGCAACGCGTGCTTTTTGTTCTTGACACTCCCCGGCTAACACGTGAGTTTGACACAAATGACCTAGTTATAGAGCATCGTTTGAATCTAAGAGCCTCGTTTTTCTCCACACCTGGAATCTCAGCATGTGCTAGGCTGAGGGAACCTGAATGACAATCTTCCGAGGCAGACTTGGGCATGGAGGCTCTAGTGAGCTTCCCTGGTGGACAGCACTCGCCGGCACCTGTTGTTGCATCTTATTGCTCGAAGAATCAAATCGTCTCCTGGAAAAGGTTTCTTGCATGCCCTCTACACTTTGTCCTACCCTAACCCTCTGATCATTTTGCTTTTGTCTGCTTGCTTTTGTGTTTTTGAGCAATAAGTCATGGCCACTAGTACAATTATATGCTGATTTCTGTGACTTCTTCCAGCCAGGCAGTCATCAGATGTGGAGCTGATGCTTGAGACTTGCTACTTTCTCACTGTACCCTATACTTACAATCAGGAGGCTGACACAGTCCCCTTCAAGGCAGCCTTCAAGAGCTTATTTAACAGGCTTTCAGAACAAAGAATACTAAGGTGAATTCTCGAATAGAGAGAAAGGAGCTGCAGAGATGGCTCTGTGGATAGCAGTGTGTACAGCTCAGGCAGACAACCTGAACTCAGTTCCCAGCACCCGCATCACTCACACCCACCTCCAACTCAAGCTCCAAGGCTTCTGTAGACACCAGCACTCATGAGCACATGCACACACAATCTAAAAATAGTTTAAAAAGTATTTAAAGACAGGCTAGCTGGGCATGGTTGGTGCGTGCCTTTAATCCCAGCACTATGAGAGGAAGAGGCAGGCAGATTCCTGTGAGTTCAAAGCCAGCCTCATCTACAAAGTGAGTCCAGGGTAGCCAGGGCCATACAAAGAAACCCTGTCTTGAAAAACAAAAACAAAAAGACAGAATAGTAAAGTTTTATTCAAACCGTACAACTCTCCTTGAGTTTAGTATATAAAGCTTTCATTATCTTCCTATTACATTTGCTATCCCTGTACACTTTGAAATATCTGTAGTGTTATAGCTTAAGGGTTTTTTTGATACTCTGAAGATGGTAAAGATTGAGCATCTCAATAACTATAGAAATTTTATACATTTGTGTGATGAGTGAGTGATTTCCTTCACCTTGACCCATGTCCTTGACAAAGGTGCTGAGATGTTCCTCAGATTCAGGAAGTCCATGGGAGTTGTGAGACTTGTTTGGTCCCTCCTCTAGCTTTATGGGCATTAAGCAATAGCAGGGCCAGAAGAAAGGGTCTTGCTGATCTCTCTGCAAGTTGCGCAAAAGCTCCAGGTGTGCAGCTTTCATGAGTTCTCAGCTATGGTGGAATGTGCTTTTCAATAGAGCAGCAACCTTTGCCTTACCCATGATCCTTTAAGTAGTTCCAATAAATTGACTTGTTCACCAAGTGTCCTGGCTGGTTTGGTCCACTTGATACAGACCTCAGTGTATCTGAGAAGAGGGAGTCTTAACTGAAGACTGAGAGCCCAGCTCAGTGTTGGTGGTGCCATCCCAGGGCAGCTAGTCCTGGGTTGTAAAGGAAAGCAGGTCATAAGGAGCAAGCCAGTGAGCAGCACTCCTCCATGGCTTCTGTTTCCATTCCCACCTCCAGGTCCCTGCTCTGTCTGGGTTCTACTACACTGCCCTGGCTTCCCTCAGTGAGGGACTGTTACTTGGAAGTATAAAATGAAATAAACCCTTTTTCTCCTGAAGTTGAATTTGGTCATGGTTTTTATGACACTAAGACAAAAATTGGTACCAAGTCATGGTGCAGTATCGCTGTGACAGACCTGGCCATGTGTTTCTGAGACGCTTGTGGAAGGAGTTTAGAGTTTTGGACTGGAAAAGCCATAGAGTGTTCAAAGCTTAACGAGCTGTTGTGGAAACTTGGGGGGTATTGTTGAGAGCAGAAGATGAACCCCTGGCTTCTAAAGTTTTAGTGGACGCAAAGACACTAGTGGAGTGTTCCTGTGATATTCTGTGCCAAGGATCTGTGAAGTCTGGTCAGCTGGAGTGGAAGAACTGGCTAATTTTAACAAGAAGCCAACACCACTGAGGTAAAAACCTTTCCTTTACTTGGGTGATTGATGACGGTTAGCTAAAGCTGAGAAATTAACAGTGACTATGAAGAGATCAGCATCACTGAGGAGGAATCTTCTGAGAAGTCTTTCCTCAGGGTCAGCACGTAGGAGCTGTGGTCCAGAGTAGGCCAAGGCTCCACTTTGCACTTGCAGCTGAACTTGGTGATGTGTAAGTTTACCGGGTGTTACTGGTTTTGAAGGTAAGAAGTGGGAGAGACCAGGAGAGTCATTTGGTGATGCTACAGCTTCAGTGGCAGTAGAAGTTGAGCCTTGGCTCCCCGTGGCAGTGTCACAGTACCTGAAGAGACTCCAGGAAGCCATTAGTGAAGGTGCGGCCCACTTGCAGCAGAGACCCCAGCCTTTTAGAGATCCTGAATTGTATGAGAGTTGAGAAGGTGAGCTAAGCCCAAACATGCATGAATTCATTCTCTCTGCTCTGTGGGTGTAACCAGCCTCTCTAAGTTCCTGCTGCCGTGATTTCCAGCCTTTTAGAGATCCTGAATTGTATGAGAGTTGAGAAGGTGAGCTAAGCCCAAACATGCATGAATTCATTCTCTCTGCTCTGTGGGTGTAACCAGCCTCTCTAAGTTCCTGCTGCCGTGATTTTCCCGCAACCATGCAGTGATAACCTGTCAGCTAATGGAACGCTCTCTCCTAAGTTGCTTTTGGCAGTAGAGTTTGTCACAGCCAGTAATCATAAAAGAAACTAAAATAATGTCTCCCTAGGACAAGTCGCACGGCACTAGCCTTGCAGTCGGATCATTGTTCCACAACATTCCAGTTTGCTGAATTTATCACTGGAGTTTCAATTCTCGGTTATTTGCCTTTACTTTAAATAATCTCTTATCTGTTAATATGTATGTATATTTATATGTTCATATGTGTATATATGCACATGTACATCCAGGCATGTAAATACACAAATACATGTGTATATAAATACATATGTGTTCACATATGTATATAAATACATATATATTCACATATACGTATGTGTGTTTTTGAAGTGGATCTCAAAAATATGAATACATACACATATATTGTATCTCAAAGTGTATATGTACGTATGTGCGTATATCTGATAAATGTATATACATGCATACAAACACAAACATATTTGTTATTTTCTTTTTGAGGTGGGGGGTCTCACTATGAAATCCTGGCTGGCCCTGAACTCACTACGTTGACCAGGCTTGCCACAAACTCACAGAGATCCACCTGTGAGTTTGGTGGATAATAAAGGTTCAGAGCATCATGCCCAGCCCTACCTTCTTATTTTTAACAATGAGGACGTCTAAAATAAAACTATACTCTTCTTTTAGCGTATACACACATAAAGATACGGAGAGGAGCTATTTGTCTTATTTTAATTTGATATTTTAGTTTCATTTAACATAAAGATGTATCTTTCTTGCATCTTGCTGGTTTCTCTAAACCTCCAAATGCAAATGTGAAGCTCTTTTAGGAGGCCCTGGGAGGGTTTTGAGCAGGAGATAAACAAAAAAGATCACTGCATTTGTTACCAAGCACTTTTGATGGATCTTAGGGAAAATTTATTTTATAACTTATTGATGTGTGTGTGTGTGGGGGGGGTATTCACATAAGCCAGAAAACAGACTCAGATCTGCTGAGGCTGCAGTTACAGGAGGCTGAACAATATGCAATTATTTGTCCTGTACTTTGAAAGAGGACCCATGACATGACCTAGATCACTGTACCCCTAACATATTCCTGATAGAGGTGGCCTCTGCTTCTTTGTAAGGATTACAAGGCAAGGCAAGATGAAGGGGTAAAAGGCATCTTCCTCCACAAATGAGGAACTGACCACTTCTGCAGGCCCAATGGACTGGATGAAATTTGACAGGTCAAGGTCATCATGGGGAGACCAAGCATTCTTAGATGTCAATGCCCTGATGGATCCCTATTTAGTGCCCTGGCCTTACTATAGAAGATTTACTGGGGCTTAACATTCAGCTCTCTTTGATAATGATGGACTTTTCAATGCCATCCAAGCTTGATTCTACTTTGCCGTCTAGTTGTGGGAGGTTAGCTTTTAGTAAGCCTTGCCAAGGATGCCCGAAAGCTTTCATAATTTTGGTTTGAAATTCTGATTAACACAGAACCTGCTATTACCTGGCTCTGATGGACAGGATGGCCTGAAGTAGCAGCCATTCAACGCCACAGTCTTTTGGGTGCCTGGACCCCATGTTTGTTCAGCTTCCTGTGGCCTCATCCATAGCAGATGCAAAGGTATCACTGTCGTCCAACAGCTGCAAGTGCTCATGCTGACTGAGCTGTCTCTCTAGGGTTGGCAGTGGGTAGGGTTGACAGGTACTGGCGGCTTGTACACCTCACAGCCACATAATCCTCCTCTTCTCCTCTGTTACAGAACCTTGATTCGGGATCAGGGGTAATATACATAGCTCTAGGATATAAATTGTGACTGGTCTGGGGAAATCATGAGAACTCTGTTGTCCCTTTTAAGTGGCTGATCTATGGATAGTCATGTGACCTGGTTCTGGCCAATAAGTCATAAAGAATCTCAGCTGTGGATGTCAAGAAAAGGTTGTTTTTTGTTTTTTGTTTTTTCCTTTACACATTTAGGAAATGGGTATATGAAAAACGTTCTTCCTCCCTGTTTGTTTTAAGCACAATTGGGAAAGGACTTCATTTCTGAACATTAAGCAGCTATCATGTGACCGGGGAGCTATAAATGTAAAGATAAAAACAAACATCTGGTGAGAAGGGCCTGGGTCTTTTATGACTTAGTTGAACAACCAGGCCCCAGGACATCGACCATGCAGCTCTGGCCGCTTTATGGTAACCTGCACCTTTGCCTCGTTTGTTTTAAAATGAATGTGTTATAGGTGAAATCATACCCCTCCTCAAATTCCTAATGGAAGTCCCAGCCTTCTTAAGAATGTGACTGTATTTGAAGACAGATCTCTAAAGAGACAATTGGCAGGTGTGTGTGTGTGTGGGGGGGGGATGATAGCTCAGTCAGCAAAGGGTTTGACTTGTGTGAATGGGGGCCTGAGGTTGAACTCCAGAACCCATGTGAAATAGGCTGGGTATGGTGTGTGCTTGCAATCCCAGAGCTTGGGAGGTAGGGACAGGTGGATACTTGCTAGCTGAACCAGCCTAGCCTACTTGGTGAATCTTAGGCCTGGGAGAGACAGTCTCTAAATGAATGAATGAATGAATAAATAAATAGATAAATAGAGAAAGAAAGAAAGAAAGAAAGAAAGAAAGAAAGAAAGAAAGAAAGAAAGAAAGAAAGAAGAAAAGCTGGGTGGTCTATAAGGAATGGCATCTGAGATTGTCTTTTGGCTTCCACATACCTGTGAAAGCGTGTATCCATGCATACACACAAACATGCAGACAGGCCCGCATGAACATGCACAAACTTGCACATGCACGCGCAAGCACACTTACAGAAAGAAATGTGTTTAAAAGAGATCGCTGGGGTCCGCTCTCATCCAGTATCCCCTCCCCCCCCCAAGGGCCACATGGACATAAAACGATGGTCACATGAGAACAGAACCGGATGAAAGCAGTCTACACGCCATCAGAGAAAGAGGAGCCAAACTCCGCTGACTTCTTTTCCCCAGACTTCGGCCTCCCGGAACTAGGGAAAAGCAAGTGTGTTAAATCTATAGTATTTGCTGCGGCAGCTTCAGCAACGAACGCCCAGTGAAAAGGAGAATGCTGCCGCAGAAGCAAGAGTAGGCTGCAGAGCACGCATTCCAGAAGAGCCTCAAGCACGTTTGCATGTTGAAATGAAAACTGGAGCTGGTTTTTGGTGTTCCATCCAGGGTGTTTTGTTTTTGTTTTTGTTTTGTTTGTTTGTTTGTCTACATTTCCTCACAGTTTCTGCTTCTCGACCTGACAGAACATCAGTCCTACTGGTTTGAGTGCAGTAACCAAGCGAGTGGTTTCATCAGAGGAGGTGTTGGGGTGAAGCTAAAGACCGATTCAGTTGGTGGACGGAATCCACACCTGAGTTGGCTAGGGAGCCTAGGTGTAACCAGAAAAGTTGGGTTAATTAAACACCTTGAACACTTTTCAAATCCAACGAGTTGCATTCACGATTCCAATTCGCTCACGTTGAGTAAGCAAAATAATTTTTGCTTTTTTGTATCTCGTAAACATTATTTCAACTTATTTTCTTTGAACTAAGTAGACTCTACACAGGAGCATATGGCTAATTTTCATAAGTGGGTCACATTAGAATTCCTTAACAAAGCTCATATGCAAACAATCCCTTTCATGATAAGAATTAGAATACATTTAGCAATTAGGATTTAGAGGCTTGTGCTTTTCCTCCGTGGTTTCGGTGGAGTCTAAGCTTCATGTGCTAACACTTTGCTTCAGTTTGGTTTTGTTTTCTGTTCACTTTGCCTTTAGATGTACAAAGTGTCATGGTTGGAATGCATTCAGCACAAGGACCCACATTTTCAGCGTCCTAGGTACACCCTGTTCATTTGTAAGCATGGAAATTACATATGTTCATTTACCACATAATAAAATATTTACCACACACTGACAGTTCCTGCGCCGGCTTTGGGCACTTTCAGAACCAAATGAAGCCAGTGAAAACACAAGCAACACCAAGGCCATTTCTGTTCAGCAAACTCTTTGTCCCCATCAGGCCCAAGGAATAATAAAAATTAGGAACTTTTAAGCTTTTACATTTATATATTCTTTATTATGGAAATGCAGAGAGAAGAGAAAATTGTAGAGGAATTTAAATTCAGAACATGGCTGCTCTGACAAGGGATCACATCCAAAGACCTTGTAGGTCTGTATGATTCGGCTAGAATACAGGCATGCCTTTAATCCCAGGAAACAGAGGCAAGCAGATCTCTGAGTTTAAGGCCTTCCTGTTAGAGAGCAAATTTCAGTAAAGAAAAGCTGAAGTTCAGGTGTGGTGACATGCGTGTTTAATTCCAGCACTCAGGAGACAGAGACATGCAGATCTCCGAGTTCTAGTCAGTGTTAGTCAGTCAGTTCGGTTGAGTAAGTGAGTTGAGAGGCAATGCAGTGGAGTTGAGTCCATCGAAGTTCAGTTCATGGAATTCAGAGGCAGTTTTACCAGGAGAGTTTTACAGACTCGGGTTGAAGAGAAAACAAGCTAAACGCAGGTGAATACAAAATGAGCCAGAGAATGACAAAAAGCCAGAAGATTACAACATATTGACGAAATTAGTATGAGGTCAAACAGAACAATTCAGTAGAGAGAAACCAGCTTGAGTCAGTCAGCTTGGAGAGGAGTTTGAGCCAGAACAGCTGACTTGAACCAGCCAGAGCTCAGAAGGAACTAGAAGGGGTGAGCATTTTCTGCATTAAGTCTCAGAGGCTGAAAACATTCTAGGTTTAGATTAGACTGGACAGAGGCGAGACACTTCGAGGACTAGGCTTAGGTTAGCAGACAGAAGCAGTAAGCCTCAGAGATGACAATTTAATCAGGTGAATAAAGTTACTTTTACAGAAAATGAGTTAAAATGGAATATTTTATTAACATTATTGTCCATATAAATGCAGTGTTACAAAATATTTTAAATGTTCTTAAATCCGTAGCCAAGGAAGTTTTTTCTTTTTCTTTTTGGCTTTACAAGTATTGCTTTCTAAGAAGGACCCCCCCCCCCATACACACACACAAAATGATGTGTTGTTTTAAACAAAATATCAATCATTAGATTTTACCAATAAAGACTCCTGGGAGCCAGCCAGAGGCTGGGGTAAAAACCTCTAGCTCAGAGAGGCAGAGAAAGCAACCACCTGAACTTCTTCCTCATCTTACATCCCCCCACCAAAAAAAAGTCTCCCTTCCATGCTGGCTTACGAACCCTCAAACTCAATGTCCCTCCTTCCTACTTCTTATGTATCTCTCTCTCTATCCTCCTGACTTCCTCTTACTCTCTCTGTTTTTTTCCTGGGTTCACTCCCTCTGGTTGCTTGCTCCATCCACTTCTTGACCTACGGTTGACTTTATTTCATTCAAGCAGAAAGCTCTTGGATTAAAGGTGTGTGCTAGAGCTGAGCCACATCCCAACCAGAAAAACAGGTTTTTCCAGTAAACACAATCTCAGGGTTTACAGTGTGAACAAATATCCTGCAACAATGACAAATGACGGGCAGCTAAAAACTTTTAAGATTGGGTTTTAAAGTATCTGTTTGGGGTTCATATCCATACCTTCAGTAGTTTACCCATATTCTTGTTTGAACTCAGTCTGAGGATACAAACCAGGAAGAGTATTTTCCAAAAGGTCTTTCATCTGAGGGAAGCTCAAACAAAATGTTGCCACAATTTACAACTTTATTCTCTGCTCCACACACACAGTTCTTCAATTCTAACTCCCATTTCTGGTTTTCTTTGTTTTCATTGCCTGACAAACTCTACAAACAGTGCAACTTAAAACTCTTCCCCCCCACCCCGGGCTAAGTGTAACAGGATGTGGGGTAGTGGAGTGGATGTTCCCCTTTCAAGAGAAAAGAGCCAGACACAGTGGCCTCGGGTTTAGCTCTGCGACTCCAAGTGAGCCATGCGTCTAGGAGGACCTGGGTGTGTCAGCAATAATTTCTGCCAACAGAGTGGTTGCAAGGATTAAAGGACCCTGTACAATATCTGCTCCTTCTCATGTTAATGCAAAACAATTTTTTGACACTCTTTTCAAAAAACTATAATTTCCCTGGGCTGTGATACTCTGAGTTGCAAGGACTGTGACTGATTTCCTTTGAATAATTACTATCTACTATCTCACAACTGCTATATAATTGTATAATGCTTGCTGGATGAGAAAATAAACAAATTAAAAGTAAATACTACGTGTCATGGCAATGTTTTGACATTAAGTAAACCACTTAAACGTAAGGTGTTATTTTTCACCCATTCGTCAAATAATTCTGGAGCATCCTGTTAAGCAAAGGCTGAAGGTATTTTGCCCATAGTAGCATTTTGTAAAACTTTTTATTGATTCTTTGTGAATTTCATGTCATGCAACCCAATCCTACTCATCTCCCCATCCCATCATATCCACCCTTACAACCTCCCCAACCAGAGAAAACAAAAAGTAAAAAATAAACACAATTAAAAGCAACAAGAACAAAATCTCGCCGTGGAAACTGCTGTGTGTTACAGTGTGCCACACAGTATATGCCCTTTTGCCTGAACAGCTTTACTTGAAAATGTTCATTTCAAGGAGTCGTTGGTCTGGCTTGAGGCCTCTGGCTTCTGCTACACTATCAATACTGGATCCTTATGGGGAGACTCCTCACAGATATCCTGTAGTTACCATGTGTCATGGAGATCCTGCAGCTTTGGATCTGTAGGACCGGACTCTTTACACGCTCCAGCAGATCCTAGGTGCAACACAGGCCGCAGGTATCAGCACAGGCCCTGGTTGTGGTAGGAGCAGGAACTCAGATATGGCCCTAGGCAACAGCCAGGCAGACATCAGAATGGCCTCAGGTGTTTGCACAGGTTTCTCACATCTGCCTGCTCTTCACCACCGTTGAGTCTCCAGTTCCGCCTCTCTCCACAGCATTGGAACCACTTGACTTCGCTTTCTTTCCCATCTCTTCACCTCGTAGTCCACCTTTTCCATCTCTTTTTTCTTTTTTTTTTTATATTAATTAGAGTTTATTCACTTTGTATCCCATCTGTAGCCCCTCCTTCCTCCCCTCACCCACCCTTCCTCATCTCCTCCCATGCCCATCTCCAAGTCCACTTAATTACATATTTACTCATCTTAGTGGCACCTGCCATGGAGGTCAGGGGAAGTCTTTCTTTTGGCTGCCCTGGGTTGACCACAGTGATGGTTAAAAATGCAAGAGGCACTCACAACTGGACACTTATTGAATGTGTCAGGCTCAAATATGATTTCTCTCTTCTGCTTGTCCGTCCTTTTCCATTTTCCAATGAATCCACCCACGTGTTTTAATTCTTTAAGGAGTCACATTAAGTCAAGAGCACTGAAAAAGTATCAGCTCTTAGTGTGTGGCTGGCGTCACATCTTTCAAACGAAGGAGGAGTTTAACCTTTTGAATTTCTTCAAGAATAGAAGAAAAATTTTACACAAAGTGTTAACTATAAACTGAATCCAATGGGTTAAATGACTCATTTAGTGTGCCACCCCCCCAACCCCAGTTCATTATTCATGGGCTCTAAAGGGCATACTGATTGGATTTAAATCATTGCTGCCCTCAGAGAGCATAATGTTAGTAAAACAAGGTAAGGCATGCAGAGAAATACTTGGTAATAATTGTGGAAAACATATATCATAAAGAAGGAGTTAATTTATGCATTGTCAAATATGCAGAGGAAAATTGCCGTTATAGTAAGTGGATTATAATGACAGCCTCACAAGGTGTTAAGATTGCCTGTAGAGCCCTGAAATAATTAACAAATTGTCTCCAATGGAAAATCAGTCTTTTCCTAGTTATTACCCAGGCCCCTACCACTTAGATTCCACAAATGATCTCAGAGGGGTTTTTTTGTTTTTGTTTTTGTTTGTTTGGGTTTTTTTTTTTTTTTTTTTTTTTTTTTTTTTTTTGGTAGTGACAGTGATTCATCCTGTACTCTGAGTCGTCGTATTATCTGAAACCATTGTTTATCTCTAAACACCCTCCACATCCACACAGACTCTGTTCCAATCCAATACTAATGCTGTGTGTGCAGAGAAATGTTCCCATTCACCTGTCTTCACCGCTCTTATCTCTGGTACTTTGAAAGCTGTTTGCAGCCGAGTGTTTGGTTCCTCTCGTCATGTGAGAAGGGGTTCAGCGTAATAGCCAAGTAGTTTTTATTTTAGTTTGAAGAACCGTAGATCTAGTCCCCTGGGAATTATGCAGTAGTTTCAGACCCCATGCTAAGTGTAATCTGTACTGTCAGACTCGATTTACTGTTCTTTAACATAAAGTATAATCAACTTGACATTTACAGTAAAGGGGTGCCTTAGTGTCAGCAATTTCTATCCAATATTTGAATTTCATGTATGTGTGTGTAATATACACAAAACGTAGAATGAAGGAGGGTAAAACATCCGGATAAAATAGGAAACAATACAAAACGTTCAGAACTTTAGTGTGTTAATGTGCAATATGAATAAATCTTGTGAGCTGGACTATGCAGCTTCCCATAATGTTTTAGGACCACAAAACTACTTTTTTTCCCCACTAAGCAACTTTTAGCAGTTACAGCTTGCAAACTGGGTGCTTTACTGTATTTCCACTAAGAAACTGGGTTTCCCCTTCTATTTTCCTCATTAGAGCCTTTCAAATTTTATCAAACCTTTCCTTTGAAAAGTCTTTAGTTCAAAAGCAAACAAGCGCTGTTTAAGTAAATTCCTGTTTTTACAAATTTGATATATCAACATGGTGCTATTAAATGGTTCTCGTGGCTTGGGCTATTATATGCTTGTAAGATATAGTTTCTCATGCATCAAATTCCTCGGAGTCTATGAAAATTAATTATTGAAACTGTATGACTTTACTTAATGGAAGAGTCACTCACATAGAGATAGAAAGTAGAGTGAAGTTTTCCAAGGCCAGTCTGCCCATGGGAGAAGGCAGGGAATGAGGAGCTTTGCAAGACAAAAACATTCTAGATTTTGGCTGTGTAATAGGTGAACACATTTGACATTACTGAACTGTATACTTAGCCATACTTGTGCCTTCCAAAATAATGATTTTCAATGTAGATTTTTATTAAATTTTACTAGCTACAAATAAAAAATTTAACTGTTTAAAAAGATTTTTTGAGACAGGGTTTTTCTGTGTAGCCTTGGCTGTACTGGACTCACTTTGTAAGCCAGGCTGACCTTGAACTCACAGAGATACGCCCGCCTCTGCCTTCCCGAATGCTGAAATTATAAGCATGTATGCCCACCATGCCCAGCTCTATTTAAATATTTAAGGGTATTTAATTTCTATGTATAGAGTGAAAACTGTGTTGATAAGGAAAAATATGCATCCTATTAACATGATAAACTGAAGCAGTTGAAGCCCCTTAAGGTAGTTACTGGCAGTAGATGGGAAATTATAATCAGAATATATTATATTTATAAAAAAAATCCATTTTCAATTAAAGAGAAAAGATAGTTACTGGCAGTTCAAATTCTTGGGCAAGACCTGGAGAGACAGCTCAGGCATTGAAGGCTTAAGCTCACACACACACACACACACACACAAAAGACAAAGATTTAGTACTGGAAAACCAAGATTGTGTGGACTATAAAGTAAAGGCTGCCTGCTTTTGTTTTTAAATATCTATCTCTATCATAAAACTACTACTAATAATAGATAATAAACTAATAGAAAAATAAATAAATAAACTGTCTGTGTATGAGTGTTTGCTCATGTTTGCATGTCTGTGCAGGGGCCTGCACAGTCTAGAAGAGAGCCTGGGGGTCCCTGGAGCTGTAGTTACAGGCAGTTGAGAGTCAACATATGTGGGAACTTGGACCTGAACACGGATCCTCTGAGAGCTATATGAACTCTTAACTGCTGAATGTTATTTCCAGCCTACAAGCTGCTCTGAAATGCTTTTATGTTATTTGCTCATATATATATTAAAATTCTTACTGGTTATATACCAAATTTATATTAATCATGTATTCCTAAATTAACCTCTAAGTTCAGAAATTAATCACTGACTTTAACTTTTGGTTTTCCAAACTTCTACACCATTGCTATTGCAATTTCTGACGTAACTGACTTCTGGCTAGATTTCAAAAAAACGTTTGTTGTCATCTGGGAAGAAGGTGTGACTTGTAGTGCTGTCTATCTTCCCTGGGCCCTAACAGGCTCTCTAACATTTTTTTGCCCCGCATGTGTGGTATAATTCCCTCAGGAATTTGAGGGCATGTGTAAAGTAAACAGAAGAACCACACGGGGCTTAATAATTATGAGTAATAGCACTAGAAAACAGGGCAGGCAGCCCTCTCACATCCCCCTGTCTGGAACTGCAGGCAGGGACTCCGGGGAAACAGGTCTGAGGTTTCCAATTGATAGATGACAAAAGAGATGTTAATACCCCCGCCACATGACCGATTCCGGGCTGCATGAACGAAGACTGTATATACGGTGTACAAATGGAATGGTGTGCCACCAGGCAAGGCGGTAATTGAAGAGGGAGTTGCAGGAGTTCTTCTAGGTGAGAACTGCAGGCGTATTTGACACCTGTCTTCCTTATGGTCCCAGAATGCCACTTGAGAAGCTATTTGTATGATTAAGAGAGAGAGAGAGCCTAGGAACAGTGACAGAGTCAATAACGGAGGAAGAAGAGAACTCGTGGAGGCTGCACGGCTGAATGATGAGACCAGGACAAAGGGGAGGCCCACTGCAATGAGCAGAAAGCTTCCCTGGGGAGTCGCAATGAGCAGCGCCGACGTGATTAGAAATGTTCGCAGCACTGTGATGGTCGACATCCAGCAGAGACCCGACTCCCCTTTCTCTGTGAATCTGGAGAGAGTGAGAGAGAGCACCAATGACCACCCAGTTGTTCTAAATCTGGAGAAAATACTTTGGGGTGGCTGTGGGGGCTTTGTAGGTGATATGATGGGAAGTCCTAGAGAACTCTGGGAAAGCTGCCCGGTCCTTCTCACAGTGCAGGGCAAGAGCTCTGCAGTCCTCCTGAAGGCACCAGCACCCCAATCCTGCTGTCTTCTCTTTCTGCATAATTCTGGGTCAGAGGAAAATCAGAAAAGCTAAGAAAATTACCAGGCAATTATATAAATAGTCATGGCAGCTGGAGAGAGCAAAGGCAGCCATCCCGTCTGGGAAGACCAGGGGGCCGTGGTTCCACCCAAACAGCTTCCACCGGGTCTCTGTCAGTCACAGACAAACTCAAACTTACACGTTGACTATTTTTCAGCTGCGCAACTACAAAGAGAGAGTATAATTGAACAATTCCTAGCAGCTATCCAGATGTAACAGTATCATTTGGTAAGCTGAGCTGTAAGATTAAAAAGGGAGATAATTTTTTAAAGCTTTCCCTAACGCTAAGTGTAGTTACCGTGCTGTTTACGCTTGTAACTGAATCATTTGAATTGAGTGGTGCCTAGAGAAGATAATTAAGGATGCCCTATTTAAGTGTAGGAAACACTGCTGAACGTGTCATCTGAATGGATAATAGCCCGGTCCGGATTCTTTTTGTCCTGAACCCTGTTTCCATATTAGTGGTGCCATAAGGCTAAATGTCGTTGTTATTTTCTCCTCCGTATGCAGTTAGAGTTTATTGTGTTTCGTTGCTTCCTGCCAGGGCATCTTTCTGTATTGGTTCCCACGCTGTGTGATTGGAAAGGTCTGCCTTTCAAATTCACATCGCCCTTCCTGCTGCAGTTTCCCTGCTTTCTGGCACAATCCCTGATGACTCGGAAGTGGCTGGCAAACCTTTCTACGTTCCAAACCACCCACATATCATGAAAAGTGCTAATTTCTATGCTTTCTATTTTTAAACTGGTTTTCTCACCGGCTTGATTGGCGCTGCAGCATCTGGGGGGGGGGGGTCACTTGGAAACCTCTGCAGTTTTGTCCTTTTCCCTGACTGCTGGATGAAGGCTTCCATACAGGCACAGTCAGTGTGGAATTTTTTTCTTCTGCCAGGAGTGGCATGATGATGTCTGATTTGGCTCTGAGCACTCGGTCTTCATGCGTTGTGTCTTTTACGGGTTGTTATCTAGTACTGGACTGTACTAAAGGCTCCAAGGAGGAGCACTGTGTTTAAGCAACTGTACCCTAATAATATTGCCACGGACTGACTATCCAACGGATGGACAGCCTTCTGTGACAAGGTGGAGATGAATGGATCCAAGTTCCCTGAAGTTGATGGCAGAAAGCAGACCCAGAGGAGGCCAAGGCACTAGATGATGGAGAAATGGCACAGGGCAGGGCTACCGCCTTGGTGCTACCACACATGTGGACTCTATAACCAGGCAGTCCCCACAGAAGAGGTTCTAGGTTACTTTAGCGTGCTAGTTGGCTCTCTGCTTTCCCAAGACCTCAGCGTGCTCGAGCAGAAAGAGAAATCTTATCATGTGATGACTAAGATTCCTTCTGAAGGAATTTACTTGTATCTGGGAAAGACATCAACTAAATGGTGATGGCGGTGGTGGTGGTGGCCGCGGCTGCCTTTAACCCCAGCGCTCTGAAGGCAGAGGCAGGCAGCTCTCTGAGCTCAAGGCCACCCTGGTCTACAGAGCTAGTTGTAGGACAGCCAAGGCTACACAGAGAAACCCTGTCTTGAAAAGCAAAACAAAAACCAAATAAGCAAAAAGGCCTACAATCAAACTCTACCCAAAACTTCAATGTTTACACAAACGAAAAACCTTCAGGATGTGAGGCTCAAACCTTTGTTTTCAACTTTCATTTCCCACTTTAAATTATTACCACTCAGCGGTACAGAGCTTGCCTTGTACATGAGGTACCCTTTATCCCAGAACAGCGCTGAGAGGAGAGAGAGAAAGGAGAGATTGTATAAGCAGCGCTGTTTGGGGTCTTGTGTAAATTACTATGCTCCCATACACAGCCCCATACTAAGGCTTTTTGACACACTGACACACTTCTCGGTCTTCTAATGGAAAGGTATCTTCTTAGAAGACATGTATCTTGATTTTTTTTCCCCTGAGACTTTCCTCTGTTTTATTGTCCTATCTTTTATGCCAATATCATTTTAAGACTCTTTTCCACTGGATTTCACAATTTATTTTTCTCTTACGTTTCTCTGTAAAATGTGTATTTTATAAAGTAACCACATTATAAAGGTCCCCAGGCTGTTCCAGTCCAAAAAGAATGTATGCAGCTTTATTACTGAGGTTTTTTTTTCAAATTGATTTCCATAAACGTCTACTTGATATATGGGTACCATTTAAGTATATTTAGTTTTATCGGTGAAGCGATAGTAAAGAAGAATATTGATTTTCAAATATTTCTTATAATTTCTACAACAAATATTTAAGTTTTTTCTTTTTTGTAAGGTATTTTAAAAGGTCAGTATATTTAATTTAGTCTAATGTAATGCTAAGTGTTATCACTTTTGTGATTGAGGCAAAATCTAACAATAAAAGTTCATTTAAAAAGTTAAAAGTCACCCTGTGTTAGTGGTGCACAGCTTTAATCCCAGTACTTGGAAGGCAGAGGAAGGTGTATCTTGGTGAGTTCAAAGCCAGTCTGGTCTACAAAGTGATTTCTAAGACAGCAAAGGCTGCACAGAGAAACCCTCTCTTTAAAAAATCAAAGTACAATAAAATAAAAGTCAAACAATAGGAACATATGGAAGCTTTTATTAAAATTACCCTATTGTTCTCTAAAATACATCAACTTACACTGCCATTGTTAGTTTATAAGTGTACTAAACAGAACCTTCCCCTAAGAAGTGAGACGTTACCAAAGATTGTGGTAAGTTGTATGTAACCCAAAATTTACCCCTTTAACCATTTTAAATACGTACTTTAGGGTCTTAACTACATCCTTATTCTTGTATAATGATCATTGTTATCTGTCCTATGAATTTCTTATCTTCTCAAAAAGAAACTTCATGCTCATTAAGCAATAGCCCCCCTTCAGCCTTTGGCAGTCTCTATTTCTCTGTTTGTATATGGCACCTACCCCAGCTACAGCACATACACGGGATCATACACTATTTGCACCTACAAGGGATCCAACAGTACTCGTCTTTGTGAAATGTTTCAAGGTTCGTCCACATGATGGCATCTGTCAGCACCTCCTTCCTTACCAAGGCTGAATAAACTCTATTGTGGGTACACACTTTTCCTTCACACGCTCTTTTGTCCTTGGATATTTTCCCTGACCTCATTTTCATAGTTACCACGAACTATGGTAAGTAAGGCTGCCATGAACACTAACGTACACACGTCTGAGCCTAAACCTTCAGATACGTTGGGCAAACATGAAGATGTGGATCAGATGGCAATTCTGTGCTTAAGGCTTAAAAATGTTACGTTTTCAGTTGCTGAGAAGTTCTTCTCTTTTGAATACTTCATTTTGGTGTTAATTTCGTTTTTTTCCCTCAGGTTTGAGAATCTCCTCACCTGCACTGTTTCGCATTGCATTGTCTACGCATCATCCGCTCATGTCCTCAATCTATTGACTGCCTTTTCTTCCCAGTTTTCTTTTCTTAGATATGAACGAGACTCTTGGTAGGCATCTGTCTATTTTGCCTACAGAGAATCCTTTTGGTGAGTAGATTGTGCTTCTAGAACTGCCATTTCCTGAGGGCTGGCTAACCTGGAAAAGCATAGAGCATGCCTGCACTCTCTAACCATCAGACACTCCTTGGAACTAGAATTCCAACAAGGGTGTATGTGTACAGATTGGCTGCAGTTGGTTTCTATTGCTGAAATCAGACTTAGGAGGATACTTATCTACATTATCCAATCAGTCCAGAGACAAGCTTTATAGTTTTCTCCCCAAATTTATTTATTACTTTGTATCTTTAGCTTTGCTGCTTTTTTGCTAATTAGAAATTTTCAACTTTATACAATTAAATCTCTTATCAATTTCTTCAAAGCTAAAAAAAAAAAATTGTTTTCTCCAGTCTTACAGTTTCCCTACTTTTTGTTTGGATTACAACTAAACTATTCCAATTTATTTCAAATTTTCATCAGTCCCAAGTATATGGTTCTGATATGTTTGTTATAACAAGTGACTTCCCATTGGCTGGCAGCTTTAAAGCTCCCCCTCCTCCGGTCTCTTACTGGGCTTGATTTTACGGTATAACTCATACTTTTTCACCTATTGAGAAAATCTATCCCAAAGTTCCCAGGAGAACAATTCTGCATTTTAAGAAGCAGTGGAAGCATTGAATAGTTCTTTCTTTCTATTTCCATCTTTTCTTTTTCTTCCCCTTGATAGTTGGGCAAGGGTGATAATTGTCCTGGGGGTTGGGGAGGCAATGAACTGCTGGGAAGTGTGTCTAGGTCTCGGGCGATGGCTACATGGGAGAATGTGGATTTAACTCAGACAGAAGCAAATCAGTGGCTCTCCCTGAACTCATGCTATGGGCATTATTAGCCTGAGTGCTTAACACAGAGATGCAAAACTAATCGCAATATTGTAGACCACACTCCTCATCACAATCTTATGCAGTGAGCATCTCCAGCAGGTCACGGCAGAGCTGCTGGTTGAAATCCAATCCCGACTGCTCTTTCATCCTTCTGCCGTCTCTGAAATACGACCCTGGAATTTTAGGATTCTTCAGAACAAGATTTGAAAACAAGAGATTAAAAACGAACAGAAAAAAAGGCGTACTATGCCACCATAATCTATGCCAGGGGAAAGCTAATGCTGACAGTGTCTTAAACAACACACCTCTCTCTGAGGGAGTTTTAGCTGGAACAGTGATCAAAGGAGCTGAGACCCTTTGGAGGGATTCCATAAATCAGAACGTGTGGAAGAAGTGGACAAGAAGGGAGGTGTTGGCAGACACAAAAGCAACTCAGTCGCTCTAAAATCACGTTATGTGTCTTGTCATCTGCTCCCTGAATGAACCGGTGGCCACCAACAATTTATTGTGAAGCATCTTCACAAGACACTTGATACCTTCTGTTCTCACAAATCATCCCTACTCACACCAACTGGGGCGCCTGAAAACTGATAATAAATACAAGTTTGAAATGATTCCCAAAAGACTGGGAAAAGAGTGTAAAATTTAAGTACAAAGACAGTTAGATTTCAGGTTTCCTACAAGTCAATCAAACAGGGCTAACATAATTAGAAGGGAAAGGGGAGATTATTTAGTGTCTGAGAGCCTGACAGAGGGCTCTGTTATGTACTTTCCGCCTAAGAACTGAATGTTCCATAATGTCACTGAAGAATAAAATGTCATCTGGGGGAATTAATGGCTGATAAATTTAGAGAGAGCAGAAGAAAGTATTATTTTGTGCTACATTTAGCCAACCTGTGAAACCCACTGCCACGGGAGGTTATGAAGTTGAGAGCACTGTAGTTGGATTCAAGTGGAATGAATAACTTCATGAGTAATAAATGCCAGCTCCAACTTTTCACGCCAAGATAAAAAGGGGTAATCAAAGCGCATAGTTTAGAGCCCAGGCCAGTTGCTGCAGGGATCGGAATCAGGGACCTCTCCCTTGTAAACACTGCTGTGTAATTAGCCATACGGGAACCCAGGACATATTTTTCCGTCACTCTGCCAACTGGGCACTGCCCCCTCCAGAAACAGTGTTTACTGGCTGCCTGAAAAGAAGGCTCCCTTGGGAGTAAGTGTGGGGGATGGTTGCAGAGGTGTTTGGTAAGCCTCCAGGGCTCAAGCTATGCTGCACAATCAAGGAAGCAAGCTGAAGCCAGGCTATTTCTCTGGCCTCTCCCTCTCCTGGGCGTTCATCCTGCTCACTAGAATGACCAGGCCCTCCCTCTCTCCCTGAGTGAAGATCCACTTCCTGCCACTCCAGTCTATGCTTCACGATTCCTGGAGCGGCTGCTCCAAGTTGCCATGCATTCCCCCATCCCAACAAAATGGATGAACCATAATGTATGAAAAATGCCTTAATATTTGCCTTTAGTCAGGTGTTCAAAAATAAAATGCATTTGAGGATACAAGTACAAAAACATGTGCAAAACCCAAGTACAGAACATTTAACCTCCAGAAACAGAGACATTCTTTAATTTTTTAATTGAAAGACATTCTTTTAATTTTTTTCACTTATGTGTGCATGTGTGTGCTCATTTGTATGTGTGTGTGCGCGTGTGCTCCAGAAGAAACCATCAGATTCCATGGGACTGGAGTTACAGGTGGTTGTAAGCTGCCTATAGGCATGCTGGGAAATAAAGGGTGTTAACTTCTGACATCTCTCTGTTTAGCCCTGAAAACATTCCTTAGTTGTGTTAATTAGAACTAAATCACAAGTGTACTGCACAGCATGAACATATACTTTGGGCTACATGTTCAATTCAAAAGGGGAAGTTTAAGGGGAGCTGGGTAGGGTGGCACAGATCGGTAACATGAGGCAGAGAAGCCAAGACAGGATGATCTCAAGCTTGGGTCACACACAACAAATAATGAACTGGAAACCCAACTCTTTAAGTCTGTTCTTCTCCTGGAAAATTAGAAAACTATTCTTTTTCTGAACATGTTCGAGTGCCTGTATTTTTCTGTGAAATTAATGGTGCAGAATTCAGCCTTGAAGCCCTTCAGTGAGGTAAATATTTTGCTCTATTCCATTTTGACGGACAGCAGATGCTCCCAAATATAAATGCTTCCAACTTTAGTCCAGTTTTATATTAAGAAAGACAGTGAAGAAATTTAATTATTTAATTTCTCAATGGTCCATGTTTCATTCTGAGTAACATATCATACTGCTGTATGACTTTTTTTGATGACTCTAAATCAAACCAATCAACACTGAGAAAGACAAGTTGAATAATAGTTTATTTTCAGAACAGAGTTTGAAGTTAGAGAACCATGGTGGTCAGAATGAGGGTGGACCCACGGGCCCACATTTTTGAATACTTGGTCTTCAGTTGGTTTAACTGTTTGGGAAGGATTAGGAAGTATGGCCTTGCTGGAGAAGGTGTGTGACTGGAGGTAGGCTTTGGGTTTTAAAAGACTCGAACATTCCCACTGTCATTCACTCTCCTGACTGTATCTCAAGATGTTAGCTCCAAGTCCATGCCTTCTCCTTTGGTCTCTGTCATGTTAGTCATGGAGTCTAACCCTTTAAAAATGTAAGCCCCAAACTAAATGCTTTTGTTCATAACTTGCCTTCCTCATGGTGTCTCGTCACAGCAATAGTAAAGTAACTAAAATAAGAACAGTGTTTGGACTTGAATAACTGCTTTGCCTCAGTGTTTGGGGACATTTTGTGACCACACTGGGGAGAGACACAGCATAGGACTGAAGTTGGCATAAAAGGCAAAGAGCACAGACAGAAATAGAAATGCTCTGTAGTTCTGAGTTAATTTAAACATGAGCTCAAACCAAGCTTTAAAAAAAAAAAATCACTGTATGTCTAGAGTTTCTAATTGTGTACTTGTTGTTTATGGCAAAGTTATTTGAGTATTTTGTGAAGTGTCATAAACTTGGTTATTTTCTGGAAGTGGGCTAGACGATGTATGCATAGAAGTTCTATCACAAACAAGAAAGATAACAACTGGGAAGAGATTGCTCAGCGGTTACAATGACTTCCTGGTCTTGTCAATGGCCCAAGTTTGTTCCCAATATCTATTGTAGGTGGCTGTAACTACTACCTGTAACTGTCGCTCCAGGGATCCAAAACCTTCTTCTGGCCAATGTAGGTATCTGCACACATGTGGCATTCACACACACACACATACACACACACACACACACACACACACACACACACACACTCCCCACACCACCCCACACCTACAAATCTTGAAAAGACATTAAAGGTACCAGAGAACAAATGATTTCAAAACACTTCCTCAAAATGTAGCTGAGCCAGCAGTAAAGAAGAGAGAGTAAGGTTGGGGGAGGGGCACAATGAGAAAGTGTGAATTCTTGAAGATTAGCCCTAGTGCTGCCATTGTTCTTGAGGCATTTGCCAATGATTATGGCCTCAGGTTTGAGTGGTAATTGGCTTTGTGTGAGGATCAGAAGCCAAAGCCAGGAATCAGAATAGAGAAGACAGTAGGACCTGGAACACAGCAAACCAGGGTGACTGAAGCATGGAATGCTCACGGGGGAATCCCCAGCAAATGTGACTTTCAGAAGCAAAGATGTCTGTCTCCTCTTTCTCAATGCATGCAGCAGGAATAGAGAAAAAGTCCCTTCCGGCTCTGCTAAGCACACACTACATGTCCATAGGCTTCCCACTGGAATGCATATTGCCGGGAAAGCCTGAATTAGAAACTGAAGTTTTGTTTTAGTTTGTTTCTTTTTACAGTTCTTGGGATTGGACCCAATGCCTCATACGAGCTAGATTAGTGACTTGCCACTAAGCTCCTAAAAACTGAGTTTAAGCAGATCCCAGGTTAGTGATGGCTTAGGTGCTGTGATTACTGGAGAAGTGCACTTTAAACACAGGCTTCAAAAAAATTCTCATAAATTTATGAAATGACAGCCAAAAAAATTGCTTAACACACATAAAGACCAGCAACCAGGAACAGAAGCCAGTGTGTATCTCTGTAGAAGCTGCTGTATGTTAATAAAGACACCACGCTGCCAAACCTCTGGCAGATAGCCAGAACTCTCCAGAGAAACTTACAAAAAAAAAAGTCTTTACATGAGAAAATAAGCAAAACTCAAAGCCCATGAACTTGTGTTAAAATACCAGAAAGAGAAAAGCAACATAGATCTTGAAAATATAAGAGTAAAACAATAAATACAAGGGTAGAAAAGAATGAAGCAAAATAGCAAAAACAAATAAAAAAAATCCTCACATATTTTTGATTGACAAAACCAACAGTGGTTCTGTGAGGCTAATGGCTTTGAGGTTGGAGGTAAATAAGACTAAGAAAACAAAGAGAATGCAAAAATAGATACACTAAGAATAGAAAAGGCCACAAATGATAAGTAGGCAGAGATCAAAAATGGCAAAGGGACACATAAATAACTTTAAAATAACTCTCATGGAAAGTTCTCTGAAATGAACAAAATGTTTTAAAAGTTTCCTAAATGGACTCAAAATTGGTCATGAAGCAGCAAGCACAGCGCCTCATAATTCACGTTCCAGGGACAACGGAACCGGATGGCTTCCCGGGAGAGTTGAAGACGTAGGCAAAGAAAGAGAACTCCAAACTTGAAATTTTACTAACAGAAGAAGAAAGCCCTGCCAGATCGGTTGTTTATCTAATCCCGTTTGCTATCGGAGTCAAGAAGAGGAGAAAATAGGGACAAAGCCAAGACAATCATTAATATAAAGGCAAAATTGATTAACGAATTCATCTAACGGCACACTAGGAGTCTGGGGATAAGGCTCAGTCAGTGAATCCATCGTAAGGACCATCACTTGGTCCCAAACAGCTATATAAACCAGTTGGTCATGTAGGCAGCTGCCTGTGACCTCAGTGGCGGAGATGCGATGATGAAGCTTCCGTGGGGCTTGCTGGTCAGCCAGGCCAGCTAAATCAGTGCGCTGCAGGTCCAGCAGAGCATGAATCAGGTGGAGACGAACCGAGACACCCTAAGTCAACCTCTGGCCTCCGCACAGGTGTGCACACACACGTCTGTGAACCTGTGTATATATGCCAAACACAAACATGTAACGTAGCTATGCCAGGACAATTGAGCTCGTCGATATAGAAAGGGAGATGCCGTCTTCTCCCACCCCATCCCCTCCCCTTGTCACCTATGGCAGGTGGAGGAACTGCACCCTCCCTCCCTGGAGCTCATGGGAGCAAGAGAGCTGCCCCCTCAACCTGCTGCACCAGGCACCTGAGAGGCACAACAGAGCTGGCTGAGTGCGCAGGCGAGCTAGCCCCAGCGGCATGACAGTGAGGAAGCTGGCTCTGTCTCTTGCCAGCAGTGGCTCATGGGTGAGCTAGCTGGGGCAATCGCTGGAGAGATTGGCTCTGGTGGTGTGGGTGTGGGAGAGCTGGTGGGCTGCCCATCTCAGACTACACCCAAGCTCAGATCCAAGGTTTGGAGTTGGTCCACCCCAACTCCGACTGTGAATGTGCGTGAGAGGCCAGCCCTACAGATCCGAAGCTGCAGGGTCCCCTCGACACGGGGCAACAGCAGGATATCTGAGAGGCGCTCCTGAGAGGATTCAGGATTGATAGTGTAGCCGAAGCCAGAGGCCTCGAGCCAGACCCATGATTCATTTCAATAAACATTTGCAAGCAAAAAGTGTGGGCAAATACACACTGCGACACACCACAGCTTCCACAAACAGATTTTTATTTTCTTTTGGGAAGAAGCTTTCGAGGGCAGAGGGTGGGTACAAGGGGACAGGGGGATGAGTGGGACTGGGGTTCATTCACTAAGAATTAACAAAGAATTTCACAAGTTAACAAAGAAATTCACATAGAGTTAATAAAAACTTAAATTAAAATTATGTAGTACGCTGGCATATGAAAGAAAGAAACATAATTTCAGGACGTTACTGGATAAAAGTTGCTGAACACATTTAGTAATTGTTTTAGAGACAATGTTCCCTGTTCTCGGGGAACAAGGTATTAGCAAGAATTTCTTTGACCAAAATGTATGTGAAAAGAGTTTATTGCAAATTGGTATGTCATTATAATAATCCCCAATACAGCCGTTTATGTTCAACACCGGAGTGATTACAGCATAATGAGAAAGGGGGAGCTGAAAGGACTAGAAGGTAAATTGTTATTATTATTATTCAGAGATAATAGCAGGAAAGCTGAAGGAATTCTTCCCAATGTAGAGAAGCACTAGAATTAGGCCAGCAGTATTTTAGCAAGGTCACTAGCTACAAGATTAATAAGTGATAACCAGTAACATTTTTGTGACAAGAAGTCACTAGAAAATTAAAATATTTAAACTATGCTATTCATCTAAGTAAAAATGAAAAAATACCCAAGAATACTTCTTCTTTTTTTTTTTTTTTTTTTTTTTAAGCTCATTTTGAACCTATTCCTTCAAATTAAGCAAACAGAAATCTTGCCTATCGTTTGAGTGGAGTTTCAGAAAGGGAATCAAGGTAAAAAAAAAAAAAAAGGCTTTTAAAAGCAAATATTCAACTGATCATTGCTTTTGACCCATCTGGACCCCACTTCTAAATGGCAAGATCCACAATCCTTAGTCCTGAGCTGATTAATGAGCATCTAGGCCAGCCCCTGCAACAGACACAGACACACCCACCACTACCAATGGCTGACAGGATCTACTCAATCAGTTAACCAGAGAGTTTGCACTTCCAACCCTTCACCCCAGTTTGTGGGACTTCCTGGGAGAATGTAGAAATGAGTTTGGGGGTTCAATTTAACATTTAAAATTTTTTAAATTTGTTTCTTTATCATTGTTATAAGTGTGTGTGTGTTGCCCACGGAACATGTGTGGAGATCAGGGAACTTCAGGAATGCCTTTTTCCCCTTCCACCGTGAGATCTGGGGCTAGAAACGACAGGGTTAGGATTTCCCAGCAAGCACCTTTACAACCCTGAGCCTTCTCACCAGCCCGTAGTCAACCAGTTTTAACCAATGTCAACTATGGCTCTCCGGAAGCTTACATCTGAAGGAGATCAGGTGTTCACAGAGCACACAGGTGCTCACAGGTCAGGGGGAAAATCAGGTTAATCACATATTTATTTGGTAATCGTAGCAGACGATGCCCTTTAGGCAACTGGGCAGAAGATTCTGAGAAACTCTACGCAGTAGCCTGCAGTCACACTAGCTGGAGCTTGTGCGCCAGGTTTATTTCGCCTGCACTGAGGTATTACCAGTGAGTGAGTCAGGGTCGAGGATCACTTTGACATCCAAGGAGACATCAAAATATTTGCGGGGCCTGACTACCTTTCTCAGAGGTAGGGTAAGGGAGTCCAGGGTGCCCTGCTGGTAGGCACGACCACAGCGATGGGCCCCTTTCTAGCCTGTGACTGAGCAGGAGCGTAAGGCCTGCCTCTCAGATTACCCTTTCCACAGCCGATGTGCGCTGTTGGCTGTGCTGTGCTGTATGGACCTCCGATATTGCAACGGTAACTCAAAGTGGGTGTTCACAACAGTCACGGTCCAGAAATACTTCTTAATGATGAGCTTAAAAGATAATCGTAAAATAAAGAAAAAAATGTAACTGTCTAAAGAACATCACTAATTTAGGCTGTGAATCCATATCTATGGCAGAATAAAATTGCATTCTAACTTCTTTCAAAATTCGTAACTGAGGGCAAAATTTTCTTTCATCTATAGATCTTTTGCCCTGTTTCCAAATCCCTGGAGCTCAAGCTAAACCCTCCAAGACTTCCTTCCATTTAACTCTTGCCTTCTCAGAACCTTGGATTGGGAACACCGTTCTAAAAGTCTGTCTTTCAGGGAGAGCTTCCTAATAAACATTAAACATTTTCAGCCTTAAGCAACTGATCTTGATTTAATGACCACAAGTCTCAGTCAATAGGGGACTTTGTTTCTAAATTTACCACAAGGGAACCTCGTTTTCTTGTGAAATGCACTAGCTCTGCTTTTGTTCCCGTTGTGAACATTGTCTATAGTCAGAAAGTGCTAATCTTCTTCTTCTTCTTCTTCTTCTTCTTCTTCTTCTTCTTCTTCTTC
>NW_026586662.1:4974979-5069387 GCF_907164565.1 Psammomys obesus
TCTTCTTCTTCTTCTTCTTCTTCTTCTTCTTCTTCTTCTTCTTCTTCTTCTTCTTCTTCTTCTTCTTCTTCTTCTTCTTCTTTCTCTTCCTCTTCCTCTTCTTCCTCTTCTTGTTTTTCTGAGATAGGGTTTCTCTGTGCAGCCTTGGCTGTCATGGGCTCGCTTTGTAGACCAGCCTGGCCTGGAACTCATGGAGATCTGCCTGCCTCTACCTCCCTTAGTGCTGAAATCACAGGCATACACCATAGCACCTGGCTGCTAATCTGATCTTTATTGTTATCTTTACAAGTAAAGGAATGTACATGGGAAGAAAAAAAACCTAAAGAGATCATTATGTATTATTCAATCCAAAACTTTTTAATTATTTTATTATTGTAGGAGAGGCATGCATGCCAGGAGAAAGGAATTTGAGGTGGGGAGGAACCAGATATAGATTGAACCCATCCAAAGTGCTCGGGATACAGGATTAGCAAAAGCTGGTTTATATGGTAGAGGGTTCAGGGCAGTGTTGAAGAATGTCATCAAGTGCTATAATTGTGCTTTTCAGTAAAGAGGATTAAAATATAATAGCTGAAGGCTCCTACTTAGCATGGAGGTGTGAGAATCAGCCAGACAGGGAGCCTCCAATCCACAGCCCAGCATCTTGCTTCTTGCATCTCTTGAGTAAAATAGCATTTCCAAACAAATGAAAATAAGAAAAAAAAAATGCTGCTGTTCTTATTCTTCTCATTTAGAAAAGCATTTTTTTTTTTTTTTGGTATGTAAGAGTCCATTGTGTCTTGAAAATCTGTATAGATTTTTTTTTCCCCTCTGATGCTTTCTGAACATATACATATCAGTGCGTGATACAGAACCATTTTGTGACAAGATGCTAGTGACTTTTCACTGGAACAATTAGCTTTGCTATAGTAACGTAGTAATTAAAAATTCTGTGTGTTTATGATGAAGGTCTCCGAATGCCAACTGAAAATAGGATAATTGCCATTTTACATTAGATACTGTGTGCACTATGATTAGATTTTAGGAAGACATTATGTCTTAAGCAAATGAAAGAAATGGCAAGTGCACGTTTGAAAGAGTGTGACAAAATGCCTTAAACTTCATAGGTTAAGTGTCCATTTTAAGAAGCGTATAATTAATGGAAGGGATAAAATGAAATACTCATTTATTCAAATCATGTTCCGTTAGCTAAAGGGAATGTAACACTGCTTTATTGTCCCCAGAGTCGCTCATATCCTAAGCAAGAATATTACTGAAAATGTCCAGCATTATAGCTGTATCAAAACTCCTGTTACAGTCCTGTATGACCTTCAGAGGAGATAAGGCAATTAGCTAAGGCTTCAGACAGAGCCTGGTGTTTGAAACAAATGTGGTTTGATTGTGAAAATTGCCAGCACGTTAGTCCACACAGTATAAACACAATAGTGTGGCATCCCCTTTCTTTCTGAACATTGAAAAATACCCTTTATTAAGCTTCTCTCAAACAATTATTCCCAGGAAATAAACTCTTCATTCTCTAGTTTCTCCAGCTGAGATAATGCATTTCTTTGCTTTTCTGTCCGTTTATTTTTTTTTATTTTTTTATTTACTGTGTTATCAGCTTTTCTGTTGAGAATGTTTTGTGTTCTGATCACTTTTTTCTACATTGTCAATTTGGTTAGAAGCCTCTTATAATGTCTCTGTCTACATTTCCCTCTAAAGAATCATTTATATTGTTACATATAATTCAGATTCCTTTTCACGCCTCCTTTTTCCGTATCTCTTTAATTTTATTCCCCTTTTGGGGGGTAATATTTCAGTACTTAAGTAAAAAATATTTGGAATCCTTACTGGTCCTTGCCAGTAAGATGTCTCAGAGGGTAAAGGCACTCACCACACAAGTCTGGTGACCTAAGTTTGGTCCCCAGAACTCACACCAAGGTGGATTGAGAGAACCAACTACACACAGTTGTTGTCCTTAACTTTTGCTGTTTGGAAATGCTATTTCACTCAAGAATTGGAAGAAGGCAAATGATGTCACTCCATCAGCAAGGTGCTGGGCTGTGTGGATTCGAGGCTGGCTCATTTGGATACCTCCATGCTAAGGTGAGCCTTCAGCTATTACATCTGAATCTCTCTTTACTGAAGAGCACAGTTATAGCACTTGATGGCACTCTCCAACACCGCCCTGCTGCCACCGCTGCCACATAAGCCAGCCTTTGCTAATCCTGTACCCAGAGCACTTTGGATGGGTTTAGTCTGGTCCCTCACCAACACGAAATTCTTTTTCCCATCAAGAGCTGCTGCAGGGAAGGTCCAGCAGGCACACATGCAACTATGTATCATCATAAATCATGCCTGCAGGGCTGGGAATGTTTTGCATCTGTTGGTACAAAGCAGCTTTGAGCCAGTGAAACGTTCACATTAAAAGGATTAGAGCTCAAGTTGACATGAGCTGACATACAAGAATTAGATTTAAGGTTAACAGCTGGAATGCTCAAGAAACTAAAAAGTAAGAGAGAGAAATTAGAATGAGTGGGTATGAGGTGCATGCTGGAATTATTTCCAACCCAGCTTAGAAATGTCTCCTTCGGCATCTCTAGAAGGTAGAATTAGCATCAGAACCCATCAACGATTATAGAATACAGGAAAATGCCTTAGGTGGGTCTTTTAAGCTAAGTATTATGACACTGGAAACTTTTTTTTTTTGAGTAATGATTGATCTTAGCACAGAAAAACATGCCAGTATTAAAAATCAGGAAGGCCTGTTAAGTCTTGGGAGGCAGATTTATTTTTCTCTAGGCATATTAGTGAGAAAATTAATTTTACAGGCCTGAGCAGCACAGGTTAAGCTTGGTTGCAAATTCTTCTATGACAGGCGTGAGGTGCATCCCAAAGTGCACTTGGCACGGTGCAGGTGGTTGACATAAGCCAGCGTCCATGAGTGCCATACCACCTACCCTGCGGAGCACCCATCTCGGTGTCTCCACGCTGAGGGTAGAGCTTATATAAAATGAAGAAAATCCCTACTCCAGAGCTGCTGAGCCAGAGATCAGCAGTGGTGCTTACCCATAAGCACCCCAACTGACATGCTCGCTGAAGCTGAGAGGCACGTGTGTATTTTACAGTCCTTCTCCACGTTCTCTAGAGCAGACTGCTTCTCTGTACTAGCGATTTACTTCTGAAAATGTCTACCAAGGCTGGAGGACGCTCATTACTGAAGTTCAAGGTTCTTATTGATGCCACCAGTAAATTCATCTTTGCTCTGAGAAATCAAAGGGTGCGTGGATAGTTCAAGGGCAGAAGAGAAGTTTGTTTTCCCTTGTCTTGGGCAGTTCTAAGAACATAGAAAGGATAGTTAAATATTGGCATGTTAACTTAATACTTTTAAGTACATTTATTCTCATTTCCTCCGTTGCCTGCTTTTAAGTATAAAGATTGTTAGTATAAAGATTATCACTGGATAATCCTTTGATTCATATAAGCTATGTGCATGAAACATCATGCTTTTTAGACTGTAAAGTCTCTAATATCCAATTCAAGCTCCCCTACTTTATAAATTCCTGTATCTCAGGGCATTATAGTCTATAGTTTATAACTTGCTGTATTATTGGTCATTTACAAGTTCTTTAATAAATTGTATTTCAGTGATTGTGAGATGTACTTTTTTCATATTTCACTTGGCAGAAATCAGGAATGTCATATTAATTCTTACTAATAGCAACCCTAAGCAACTATTGAGATTGAATAATCTGTCTAAAGTCAACAAAGCATATAGTAAATATACATACATATATTTACATATATACACATACATCTATATCTGTCTATCTCTACATATGTACACCCAACTGACATTCATGCCTATCAAAGCTGAGAGGCAAAAATCTATCTTATGATAATTTTCCATATTCTCTAAAGCAGACTGTGCTCATCTCTACTGGTGGACTGCTTCCTATGTGTGTGTGTGTGTGTGTGTGTGTGATATAAACTATTTTATTTTAAGAGACCTAAAATAAAAATCTTTCAACACTTTTTTATTTCAATCTTCCAGAGTCAATACAGAAGACACAACATCTTGTTTCAAGTGAAACAGGGTATACAGTTTCATGTGTGTCTTTTCTCTTCACCCCTGAATTTATGACTCTGTAAATTATATTTCTTCAGAAAATAAAGAGTGCCTGAAATTTTGTTCTAAACCGTGTGCATGGTCAACTTCTCTTCGGGCTAAAGAAGGCTGTCCATGTTAGAAGTGTTTGAAAAAAATGAAAAATGTCCCCAGAACTAGAAAGTGAAGTCATCCTTGATAATTCAACTAGTCAATATCAGCTTGCCATCGGTGAAAGCAACCATAGGTAACAAGTTTTCTAACTGATAAAACAATGTGACTCGTTATCTGGAAAACGTTGGCAATAGACAGCTCAAGGAGACGATCTTTTTGTCATAATCAAAGCGTGGTATTGCCCCCACCCTAGCTTCATGTGTCTGAACACTTGGTCCTCAGTTGATGGTGCTGTTTGAGGAGGTCTAGGAGATGCGGCCTCACTGGAGGGAGTGTGTCACTGTCTAAGGGCTTTGGGAGTTTGAAGACTCTAGCCCCTTCTGGTTGGCTCTCTCGGCATCATGCCGCTTAAGATGTGAGCACTCAGCTTCCTGCTCCTGCTGCCGGGCTTGCTGCCTCCACCCTGCCACTACGGTGCAAACCCTCTCAAACAGTCAGTGGCCTTCGTCACGGTGTTTCATCGTAACAACAGAAATATAACTATCACACAAAGATTCCACAGCTCGGGTTACTTCTTAGAAGGGGAAGAAGGAAGAGAAAGCTCCGAGGCCCTTTCTGGAGGATCAGACACTCTTGAGTCTGAATACTCAAGCCATAGTCTTGAGCCATAGCCAAAGATAGAGCACACACAGCAGTGGTCCCAGAAGGTCATGAGGAGGCTGAAAAAATCCCCGTCTCTTTGTGATTCCACGTCCATCTCACTCACTGAGCAAGGGGTCATTCCTGTGTTTGGAGTGATCACTGTTAGCAAACACGACACCTGCCGTGATGCAACGTGCCTAGTGTCTGATGACGCTAAGCAGCTATCAACTAACATATGTATTAACTACACTTTTTAGTGTAATTTAGAATATATCCCTTGTACATGTAAACAGAAAAAAGAAAGTAAACTGTGAAGTAGCCTCAGGGGGCATCTGGAAAGGGCTGAAGAAGGTCTCCTCATAATAGGTGATGTCAACCTTATGTGGGCCGTCCCTGAGGAGCATCCAGTTGGCACGGTTGTGAAGGTGGAAGATGGATGACACAGAAGGTCCTGAGTCTGTGTAGGTCTAGTGTAATGCGTGTCTGTATCTATGTTTTCAATCAAATAAATAAATAAATAAATAAATAAATAAATGGACAAATATGAAAGTATTAAAATAAAAAACGTAAAACGTGAAAAGCCTATAGAATAAAGAGACAGCTGTGAAATATGTTTGTACTTTAAGCTAAGAATCAAAGGGCTTAAAGTTAGAAAAAAAACCATAAACGCTTATAAAGTGAAAAGCATACAAAACTGTAATCTATGCTATTTTGGTAAACTGTGGAGTGTTGTTTGAGCTCACTAAGAAGCCGGCTCTGGAAGTGGGGCTGCCCCTCCCAATTTCAGAGCCAGTGTTTTTCTCACAGTGTCCTCTACGGTCCCTTGTCTGGGGATAGGCTGGGCCCCTAACTCTGTGAAGGGGTGGAGAGATTACAACAGAACAGTCCAAGAGTAAAAGCCGCTAGAAGGTGAACCATTTCCAACACTTGTCTCCACTGCTTGTTCATGACATGAAGCCGCCTCCAGTGGGAAAGAGAAGCTCAGCCATGAAGGCAAGTCTTTACAGAGGGCAGAGAAGGCCTCTCAAAGGGGAACCCCAGATGACTGCTTCAGTTTCCCTGGCTGGTTGCTTTGGGATGTGGTGTGCAGCAGGTTTTAATGACGCCACCTCTCTCTGTGGCCCATGTGTTGTTTTACTTGGAAGCCTCCCCCAAGGGGACACTCTCCATCAAGAACTAAAGCGTCTTAAGGAAGCTTTCCTAGTGACCTCTGATGGACATTTGAGAGCCCTTGATTTGGTGATGTCAGCTTTCTGTTGTTACTTGTTCTGTGTCTTGGAAGCCTCACCAAAGAGACTTCAGTGACTGTCTCAACGAGGCTTCCCCAGTCGATTTCTGTTAGATGCGGTGAGCACACTATTTGATGATGTTTTGTTATTTGTCTGTCTGTCTGCCTATCAACGTACCACTTGCTATTAATTCTTTTATTTTGGTTTGCTATGACTTAACAAGTCATTCAAAACCAAATGTATACCCATCATAGATCATTCTCCAGACCACATAAAACATGAGCTGGGGCCAACTTATTACTGGAAAAAAAAAAAAGTTAAATAGACTTCATGTGGTCCAGGTGCAGTGCGTTTGTAATTTCCGCAGAAGTGGAGAATGATGTACCAGTCCTTCATTTTCACTCACTTCTTCCTTCACTGGCTCAGGCATAGCAACACCCACCCCTACACGCTCACTCACGGTGAGTGCCTACATTCAGCTACCATCTGACCATTTGTACTCTCCTTTCTCCATACCTTTTCTCATTTTAAGTATGTCTTGACATGGAAATGTTCACGTCTGCTTTGTTTCCTGTAGTATTCAGCACAGCTATGTGCTTCACAAGTCCCTAGCCTCAGAACAGTAGGCTATACCATGCAGCCTAGGGCTGTAACTGACTAACCTATCTAGCTTTGCATATCATAATCTACAGTGTTCATATAATAGCGAAATCACCCTTCGGCACATTTCTTAGAGCCCTTGTCACTAAGCAAGACGTCACTGGTTTTACTACCCCTGAAGATATTACCTTCAGGGGCAAGAAGAAGTTCCAAGCCTTTATAATTCATAAATGTCATTGTGTCATGATTCTCACAGAGAAAAATAATTCCCATATGTTTAAGTCAATAGGCATTCTATCAGTCGTGAGGTTACAGGGAAAAAAGTATTGCGCACATCAATGTTACTGTGATGCGTCTGATCTTGGAAACACTGAGATGTCACAGGCCATTAGAGAGAGCAGAAAACGGAGATTGCTATTCTCCCCAGTGTCTATATCCATATTTCTCCTCAGCACAGAAACGATCTCATTTAGTGCAGCAATATGTGCATGCATTGGAACAACAAACTGTGTAGACTACCCGCACGAGTTACAGTCAGAGTAACTTTCCAATGACCATGCGTGTGGGGCCGGTGCCATTCGCCCTTCCTTCTTCCTGCCCCTGGAACATGGAGCCGGTAGCTGGAGATTTAGCACCTTGGGCACTGAAGCGGCTTTAGAGATGGAAGTGACTTGCTTAAGAACAGTCCAGTTGAAAGAACGCAGACTTCTGTCTGCCCCAAAAGACGAAACAGTACTGCCCGCATCTTCAGACTTCTTGTAAGTCTAAATTGCTCTATTGTTTTAGCTGTGGATAATTACAATCCACCCTGTCTTAAATAGAATGTTCGGTGAATCTGTTTTCAAACTACCTGATACCAGGTAGGAATACCTATAAAGCAGACGTAGGTGTTATGGTCACTAGAAAGAAATATCTCTCATAATAAGAAAGCATTTTCCCCTGATCTGTGTATTAGTTTCTTTTGTATCTGATTAGTAACTTTAAGTGTCTTGTAGACTTGGTTCAAAATAGATTAGGAAATTCTACAAAATTGAGGGGGAGGGGTTAATAAGTTCCCACCTCATTAATTATTTAGATCCTTCTTCTCTCTTACTTTTGTATTTTATCAAATTCTTTCAACAACTTCTGTGGCTGTTCTTGTTGTATTCAGATGTAGAATTCAACATATATAAATAATAATAATAATAATATATATATATAATAATAATAAATAATAATATATATAAAATAACTAAATTTTACACATAAAGAACGGAACATGTTTAAATTTTTATCACATAGAGTCCAAACTCTAGGAAGCATTAACCTAAAGGACCATCTAGTGTCTGAAAGAGAGCCTGAACTGTATGAACTGTTTTCTTCAGCCAGTTTTCTTGTGTAATGAAACATTATATTCAACGGCATTTAAAAGTAAATGGGTTTTACTTATTCACACATTGCTGGGTTATCTGGATTTCTGCTGACTTGGCTTTAAGGTGTGGTTGAGGTCCACACCATGTGTTTCTTATTCTTCTTACATCACACTACCCAGAACGCATCTTTCTCAGGAGTAAAGTCCACCTCCAGCCTTAGTTTGCATCACTTCTACTAATATCTCATTGGCTAAAGTAAATCCATAGCTGAGCCTGCAGTCAAAAGAAAGAAAAAAAAATACCTGCATTCCTATGGGACAGTGTAGCTATTCAGTATTAATTACAAAATGAAGAACTGAACATAATTATTCATCACGACACGGTTCTCAATAGAAAAATGGCTGTTAGACAAATCTGTAGATGCGGCAGTGGTTATAGCTGATATGTGTTCAAGAGTGCAAATGGCCAGACAAAACAAATGCCAGACAATACCGAGAGTGGACAAGAATTCAAAGGGCTGAACTGTGGAGGGATTGGGGCACGGCCATGTTTGGATATTTTTAACTAGCATGTGTCAAGAAAGTAAAGGGCACAACTAGAGACCAACAAGGGAGCAACAATGAAAAAGCTACACTCCCATCTGAAGAGTGTCTGAGCAGTGATGGTCCGCTCAGATTTACGCGGAATAGCCTCATTTTAACCCCTTCTTATCAAAATTTGCCTTCACTGAGATAGAACAATTTCTTACTGGTTAAGAGAACTCATTGACTCTTCTTCCCAGCAGCCATATGGTGGCTTACAACCATTGTAACTCCAGTTTCAAGAAGTCAATGGGCCTTTCTGGCTTCTGTCTGTAGTAGAAACAAATATGGCGCACTGACAAACATGCAGACAAAACACTCAAATACATAAAGGTTTAATTTTTAATACAAAATTACCATTACTAGTTGAAAAATATTTTTTTTTTTTTGCTGTAGAATCACACCTCTGGTTTTCAGTGAGACTCAAATTTGTTTTATTTGTGGAAATTTATTTTGACAAAATCCATCAGCATTGCTTTAAAATAGTGTAACAGTGAACCAAACAGGAAACCAAGTCTCCCTAAGTGGCTCAGTAACACCCAGACGATGACAAAGAAAGACTAGAAGTAGAATAACTGTTACTCGTGGAGAGGAAATCTGCAGATAGAGAGTGCCATTGACAGGGCCTGAAAATGAAACTCTCTTGGTTCTTTCAGGGAATGGCTTTCCCAAAATAAACAACACAGCGTTTTTTAGAAAAAGTAACATAAAAATGATTCTTTATGGCCCTCAACTGGCTGGCCTAGGAAGGCGATCACCTGCCAGCATTGAGGGCTGAACTCAGCTGCCTGTTCCTGAAGAGGCACAGCATTCAGCATGTCTACACTCACAGAAGAGGCTTCGTGTGAATAATTTCAGGGTGACATTCAGAGAACATGAGTCCTAGCTTTTACAAGGACACTGGAAAGCTAAACTCAGGACCCCATGCTCACACACAAGTGCTTTACTGAGTGGTCTTTCCAGCCCCTAGTTGATGTCTCAGAAAACTTTCCCAGAGACTGTTTTTATCTTCTTTTCACCTTTAAAAAACTGAGTTGGGTTGACTTATGCACCATGTTAAAAACAAATAAACTTATACAATACATAATTACGTACATAATTTCTATTTATTTTTAAGTGTGTGCGCTATGGTGAAGTTTTGTACATTACGTGTGTGTGGAAGCTGGTGGAAGCCTGAAGAAGACATCAGGTGCCTTCAAGAAGTTACAGGTGGTTGTGAGCTGCCATGAGAGTGCTCAGCAGTAAGTGCTCTTTAGGCACTGAGCTATCTGTCCAGTGTACCGATAAGTAAGTTCTTAAATAAGTTCGAGTTCTGAAAGGACAAGCAGAAAAATTCTCGGCAAACTTTGTTTTCAATAATCGAGATGAAAATTCCTAAACACACCATTAAAATGTGTCATAAATTCCTTTGGGGGAAAAAAATCTAAAATGTGTTTTTAACTCTTACCATTTCCCAGTGCTGCTGCTCTAAGATCTTGACGAGTCACTTCCCCACCCTGAAGGCTCGCCCTGCCCTTCTCAACCAGCAGCTTCTCCGAAAGCAGAACTCATATTCCAGCCATGCACTGAGGAGCCCGGCTTGCACAGTCTGAACAAGAACACTCTGTTTTCACAATGTTGACCTGAAAGTGAGATCTTGACATGAAGATTCACTACACCGTTGAAAGTGGCCAACAGCAGAGCTAGTCCAAACCTAATATAAGGTTAATTCTCTGGAGAACAGAACATACGGGGGAATTGGTGTGCCTAATTGTTATTGTCACAGAGTCAAGGAGTGCTGTTCATTTGACACACAACTTCAGGTTCTTGATTTATTCCATTGTACTTTAAGTTTTGTAAACCCATTTGTAAATGGGGGGAGAGCTGTTACTAATTTTCTTCTCCTTCACCCCCTCTCCATTCTTTCCTTTTTGCTCCTCCACCTCTTTCTCCTGCTTCTCCTCTTTCTTTTATATTTTCCTGGCAGCTGATGTAGTTTTCTCTCCCATGAGTGGCAGGTTCTTTATAGTGCTCTAACATTACCAACTATAGCCTGCTCACTAGGAGTCTTTGCTCAACATCACAGAACAGAGCAGGCAACGGGCTAGAGCTCAGATGTCTTAGAAGCAACTAGCTCAGTGTTTCTCCATCCTGCGGAGCCAGTGTTCTGAAATTTGGCTGCATTTTTTCCTCTAAAGGATACCTGCACCCTCTTTTGGTAGTCTCTCCCATCTGGTGGCTTACTTGTCCTTAGAATTCCTCTAAAGGACTTTGGCCTCCAGTTAGTGCTGCTTTTCTGATGTGATAGTCAGTACTCCCGTGCTAATTAAATTACCAGCCTCCTTATGGCTATCTTGCTTCGTCCAGTTCTTCTTCATCCAGTATTAGTTCCCTCTGTTTCTTAGAGTTTCAGTAGATTTCATCATCTTGGTAGTTTTATCATGCACATATTTTATGAGTTCTCCAGGTCTTGTTAATCTAAGATCATTGATTTTTGTCTTCTGGGTGAACCCTGACATTTGGCTGATGACTTTCTTTGGTTGGAAAGTGCCCATCTCACTTATACACACACACAAACACACACACACACTTCAGCTGCAAGGGAATTGAGTGTGTATTTGCACAGACACTGCATTCAGTTCCCCCAGCTTATTTATTCTCCTTGAAGTTACTTAAGCTAGTCATTTGCCAAGATGGTTTTAATCTCTTGCTTCAAGCCACAGTATTATTAGCCTGCTCTGAAAATGTTACATTGACCTTTTTCATATAACTTAAATCCTGTTTGAACTTCTAAATAATCAATTAACATTAGTTAGGTGTTTTGTTTTGTTTTGTTTTTCTGGCAAAAGTTAAACTAACTGCAGCAAGTCAATATCTCCCCCAACCCCAGAGATGCTTGCTGCCACCAGCTCTCACCGAGCACTTCCAGAACTCTGTTGACTGTGCAGAATAAAATATATTAAGCCATACATGAGATAATAATATTAATTTCCTTTTTTAAAAAGGGGGTAGGCTGAGGGTACAGCTCACTATAGAGTACTTGTCTAGCATGCCCGAGCTCTTATATTTGGTCTCCAGCACCACATAACCGAAGATTTACCTTGGATTAGAAAATATACCTCATTTCTTCTCATTGTCGCACAGTGTGGACTATTGTTTCCTTGTAATAGTTTCATAGTCGTGACGCTGCTCAACAATGCCCTTGTGCACCTCTACTTGTTTGTGTTTCACTGACCAAGAACTTGCTGGCTCTAGAGATATGTGCAATGGGAATCCCTGTAAAGCAAGTTTAAATCTCTATCAAATTTCTGTATCTTGGGGCAAGAAATGATTATAGTGTTACAGCTGTAAATTCTCTCAAGAGCACACATGATTTTATATGGTTATAAAATATGCAAAATATGTAAAATATGCAAAATGTTGCATATGTCTGAGGGACTCTATGTAATATTATACTTAAAAAGCAGAATATTTTTCTTTGGGAAGAGAAGGAGAATTGAATAAAAGAGGGGAATATAGGCATTGCTAGTTATGTTTAACCTTCTCTGTGGGATTAGTAGGCTTATGGGTTCTTCATAACACGTTATGGTCCAAAGAAAAATGAAATGCAAGCAGACGAAAGATAAAATTCGATCTACTTGATTTCAAGTTTGGAAGCCAGAGATACCTATTTTCAGATAAAAGAACACATACCTTCAAAAGTAAAGAACTCTGTAATTAATGGGAGGAGACAGTGTCAATCAGCCAGGGAAGTCCAGGGAGAATAAAGCACCCCAGGAAGAAAAAAACTGGACCCAAAACCTGTTACATAAATCATGGCAAAAGTTGGGAACTGGTTTCTACTTCCCAAGCAGTGATACTTTCCAGAAACATTGTCTGAAATGTTATATTTACACATGTCTATTGATCTATGTGTACTTGAATTTTTATATAAAATTCACAAGCTGTTAATACCACATCCTATCATATCTAGCTTACTAAAATTTAAGGGCTGAGATGTCTTCAATGAGACTGGATATTTTAGCTTTCATTTTGTAGTGCTTTGGGTCATCAAAGGATTTTGGGTAAATGAATGTTTCCTCAACATCACAGCCTTCAAGCAAATATATCCAGGATGCTGCTGACTGCATTTTCCTTCCTTTTTCTTAGGAGAACTGCCCAGTGGAGCTTAATCTGTCAGATTAAAAAGAGAGGCCAAATGGAACAGTAGGAGCACAATTTTCCAGTAGCTCAAGAGCTCTTGCCAGACAGAAAAAGACTGACCTCATTCCTGGATCATGCTCTAACATAAATTTCTTAGTCATAGGACATTTCAGAGAATTTTACATAAAACACAACAGAATCACATTCTGCCCACACTTGGTCTTGACAGAGACTCGTGTTGTGACATATACTTTTTTCTATCACACGCACTGGAAATGAATAATCTCCAAATGGAAACTTGGGACTTGCTGAACTTTATAAAAAAAGAAAACAGAAGCACAGCTGGATTTTGGTTGGATTTGGTAGTAAAGGAACTGACTCAGAAAACAACTTCAGGCGTCTCAGAAGAGAGCTGGCATCTCGGGAGGATGACCTTCCCGAACTAGCAAACCACCGAAAGACCTGTACGTTCATGCTTACCCACTATAGAATATACTGAGTATAATTTTAAGATTAAAACCCAAGTCCACAAATATGCAGCTAAAAACACAAGCCTCAAAGGTGAGCCAGAGCAACAACAACAACAAAGCAATGATGTTTGACTCAGTTAGCTATTCCTTCTGACAGGAGATTAAAGCTGCCTGGAGATTTCCTTGACTCGTGACTCACTTAATTCATTTAGACATTGCCAGCAGAGCAAGCTGCAACTACACAGATCCATCTCAACAGGCTCACTCCTGACTGTTCTAATAAAGAGAGGAAAAAAATTGAATTGCTGATTTTGATTTTTTTTAAATGCACTCAAGTACTTGGCTTCATGTATCAAATAAATCTAAAACTCCTTATCCCATCATCTTCTTGCCCATAGTAATAGAAAATAACTCACAGAATCAACTCCAGGTATCCTTTTATTTTGAAATGTATTTTGTATGTTTTTTTAAATTTGATTTTTAAATTAAAACATTAGCACCTGATTGGGAGTACATACTAATCTAAATACACAGCTCCAATATGCATAAATGAATCTGCTGATGTTAAACGTAGCTTGAGTTAATGTGTTTCTCAAGAGGCAGCCGCTGCAGCAGAGAGGAGTCAGCCTCTGTTACAGAGGGCTGTAAGCAGAGACAAAGCAGCAAGCTCCTATCCACAGACAGGTTTTATTCAACCTCTATACTGATGTCTAAAACATGCGATGAATAAGAACAAATGGCATATATATGTATACATATATACCTACCTATGTGAAACCCATTATTTTGTCTACTAACTTAATTTGCTTTAACCAACAGAACCTGTGATGATGGTGTTCAAATGTGATCCTACTACTGGGGAAGTCAAAGGGGGGCAGGTTAGGAGTTCAAGGTTATGTTCAGTCACAGGTAGATTTCAAGGCTAAGGGTAGCCTGGAAATTCAAAACAAACAAGCAAACAAACAAACCAATAGATTCTACGGAGTTGCAGTGCTCTTGAATATTTATAAGAACAGCTGATAGAAAGCCTCATTTTTAATCCCTAAGACAGAGGTTCTCAACCTGTGGGTCTCAGCCCTCCTGGGGTCCAACCACCGTTTCACAGGGGTCACCTAAGACCACTGCAAAACACAGATATTTATATCATGATTTATAACAGTAGCAAAATTACAGTTATGAAGTAGCAATGAAAATAATTTTATAGTTGGCCGGGGATCACCACAACATGAGGAACTGTAATAAAGGGTCGCAGTGTTAGGGAGGTTGAGGACCGCTAGGAAATGAAGAGCCCTCACCTCCTCCTAATGCATACAGCAATGTGTATAGTGTTCCCAGGCTGGCCTCATTTAGATTTCTTGCCTGTCCCCTTTCAACAAAGCTTTGTAGCCTCTGGTGCAAAGGATGAGAGCACACACAACTTAGAATGAAAATACCTGCACACTCCTGCCACTGCTGGCACTAAAGCAATCTTCACTTGGATTGTTGCTGATAACAGGCTACTAGTCAATGCGTGTCTCATTAAGTGACAGTTGAACACAGCTGGGTCAGTGTATGGCAAGCCTACCCAACCCTGGTCTCTGGATTGGGGTGAGAGGAGACTGCTGTCACTAAGGCTGCATCTTGGATTTAGAATTTTTTAGATATGATCTCATTTAAACCTCATGATAAGGCCAGACGTTAAAGGTTTACAGGCAAGGAAGGAAAAGCTAGAGGAAATAAAATATGTTAAGTGATGCTAGACAACCACTATATGACAGGTCCATAGATGAGTATTAGTGACCAAGAAATCCATGTGCTATTTCTCATTCTCTTCAAGAAATTTTCTCTACAAAAGAAAATGGATGTTATTGAATCATTAAGCTATGCAGTAAATTAATGATCTGTTTTTGTAATGTTTGTGATTCTGAGAGAGAATAGAGGCTCATCACAAAATAGTCCAAGCTTTAAAAATATAGATAACTTTTAAGTAGAAATGTGTTATTACTTTCCTGGTGAGCCACATTGTCTCTTCTTCAGCAGCAGATGTAACAGAGACTCAAATTAATATGGCCCAAACACAGACATAGTTTCCTCTTCAGATAATTGTCAGGGAGTAAGTATTCCATGGCTGCTCCAAGTGGCTCCATGTGGACAGGTCCCAGGCTCTTACCAAACTCCACCACCCTGTCATGAAGTTTCTATTTCATGGCACAGGACAGCCTCCCACAAGACTACAACCCAGGCACTAGGTGGAAGTAGGGAAAGAAAGCTTCCCTCTTAAGGGTGTGGTCCTGAAACTTCACACATTATTTTCACCTGCATCTCACTAACAAGCTTAATCAAATAGCCACCTGTAGGCATAAAGGACCCTGGGAATGACTCCATTAGCTAAGGTGTCAAGTGCAAAGTTAAAGTGGCATCACGGAAGGAGGAGGAACCAAAACTACGAGGCAACTGACCGTCGGGCACATCCTATAATCCTCATGAGGAAGGAACTGCCAATTTACCAACGTCGGTGCATACTATGTCTTCCAATTTCCTTAGACTACCAAGGTCCTGAGACCTTTAAAAAGATCGTTGGTTCTTATATTTGCCCCAAAGTTAGAACTTCTAGTATGTAGAGGAGTTCCCCTAAGCAATCACTACACAAATAGTGTTGTTACAGTGTGTATCTAAGTAGTAAATAGCTGAGTGTTAATTGTGAGACCCTGTGACTCGGACATTGCCTAATCCATGTACACAATAAGGAAAGTCACCAGAACATAACCCATCTCAAACACAATTTCCTTGGAAAGTAATGGTCTACACCCACAAATATATGAGCAAGAGCTGCCTCACAGACAGGAGTTTTGAAACACCCTTAGTAGAAAATTTCCCCTTATGATGAAATGCCAACAAAAACAACAACAGATAAAAGTGATGGATAGTTGTTTCCATTAAATTTGAATCTTCCAATTTTAGTCACAAAAACGTTATTTCTTGCATTTGAGGTGTCACCCCATGTCTAGGATTCAGGAAAATAAATGGTTCACTCAATTTAGAAAGTATCACTGCAAACGGCTTGTGCCAAACTGTAACACATGGTAGAGATATATCAATAACTAAGGAGGACATTTCATAAGCTCATGCAGTTTATACCCAGCAGAATTCTGAGTCTCCAGCATAAAGCATGGCATCCATGCCATGCTTACCTTAAAATGTCTCAAAACGAGTTGGAGTAGTTGGTAATCTTCTCTTTCCTCTTAGCTCCAGCAGATGGTTCCAACACACCTACATAATATTGATATTTTCTTTTGTATTTTTTATTTAAAAACCTTAAAGTTGATAACTAAAATAAAGGATTTTTAGTTTATTTTAATTGTTATGCAAAAGGTTATTGTAATTATAGCATAAGTAATTTTCATACTAAAAATTATCTGTTTATCTACAATTGGAACTCAAATAGATATTGTAGATGCTGTTTTAAGTCTGTCAACTGCAATATCTATGTGAGTGTATATATGCTTATATGCATCTATCTAATATAAGTCATGTCTTAAGTAATTTAACTTCTTAAATAAACTTCTATGATGATTTGTAAATAAACTATTATTTTAAGTGATTAGACACAATGGTTAGTTATTTAAAGTTACTTTTATTAAGTATGTAATATAAGCCAATTAAGTGCTAAGGCAACTACTTAAAACGAGGGTGTCCAGTTAAAGCAGCTAAATCCTAAAGCCATCATGATCAACAACCGTGGGCTTTTCCACAAGCTTCGTCTGAGGCCACTGATAGTTCAAAGGAATAAACAAGTAATTAGGAATTATTTCAGGAGAGATATTACTGAGGTAGGATGACAAAAAAAAATCATAGGGTTTAAAAAAAAAATAAAACGGTTGGAAATCAAACAAAAATTTTCTTGTTTTTTGTTCTGTTTTGAAACAGTCTCACTGTGAAGTCCTACCTGGAGTTCACACAGTAGACCAGGCTGGCCTCAAACTCACAGAGATTCTCCTGCCTCTGCCTCCTAAATGCTGGGATGAAATATGTGCCACTATGCATGCCCTATATTCTTTGTTTTACTCTGATAAAAGTAATACCTTTTAAGCAGTTTAACTCTGTGCAAGGCTTCGTTGTCAGCATGAGCTTGGTTCTGGAAGCACACCAAGTAGAATGATGCGAGGTCTCTCCTGGGTCTGCTCAAGAGCCCAGGATTTGGTTCATACTTCAAAAACAAAGGTCTGAACACTGACAGCTGGAAAGAGCATCATCCATGGACCATCATACACAGGGGTTAGGTGATTGCTCCCATCTTCAGGCATTTCCTCTCTCCAACCAAGGAATCACAGAATGAGTCTACCAAATCCTTTCACTTCCTTTTTTTAATTGGCAATCATATCATTAACACTGTTCTTATTACATAGATTTTTAAAATTATATGTTAGAATTATTTTCCCATTCTCATTAGCATTAGTTGTGCAAAATAATGGGTTTCTTAATGATATTTGGATTAAATAATGATATTTCATGATGCATATAATACATATTTTAGAGTTATTTTATCTTAGTTGTCCCTTATTTACTCAAACTTTGTTTTTGTGTTTATTCATTTATTTATTTTGGTGTTTTGAGATGGGTCTTTGATGCAGCCTACTCTGGCCTGCTTCCGACCCTCTTGCTTTTGCATCTGCCTCTCAAATCCTAGCTTACAAGTATATACCACCATACCCAGCAAACCACCTGTTCCTGAAGGTGGAAGTAGGAGAAATGTGAAAGTCCGGAGACTTCTCTTTGTACTTCACATGCTCATCTTCTGACTACTGCTTTGCCAATCCAGGTGGTAGACTGTGAGCATCTAAACTTTGTCACACTATCACAACTTGAGATAGTTCATGAAACAGCTCCAAATAAGTTAATAACTTTGGCTCTGGGCCTAGGAGTCAGAGAGGGGAATCTTAGTCAGGACAGATACGATGCTTCAGGTGAATAAGATGCTCCAAGAGAAAAGTGAAAAGACAGGCACAAAATCCCAGCATTTGGGATGTTGAAGCAGGAGGATCGCAACCTCCATGCAGCTTGGGCAAGGAAGAATTTAGGATATGAATTTAAAAGGATAGCCGTTATAAAGACTAGAGAATGAGCCAAAAGACTACGGAGGGCAGAGGTTAAACAAAGGCTGGGATATGGATCAGTGCAGAGCATTTACCCACCCTCTGCTGGGTTTGATACCCACATCACCAAATAAACAAACAAACAAACAAACAAACAAATAATAGAACAAAGAGCTAGCTGCAAGAACAGGCATGCGAAATCATAAGAGAACAGTAAGGAAATCAGTAAGGATATCTATCATAAGCATAGAGGATTAACTTAGCAAAAGTAACACATAGTAGGCAGGAATCCAGGAGAGAAATAATTATTAAACTGAAAGAGAAGGAAGTAAATGTCTACAAGCTAGAGACGGAGCTAGCAAGAGTTGGCCCACAGGTTCAAAATCTGATTTTACTATGTTCTTTATTAGAAAAGAACCATCTTTTCTTCCTCCTCTCCCATCTATGCTCAGGATACTTTATCTTCAGTCTAGGTGATTTTCAACATTCCAAAATGCAACAACCACAATCATTTTGAGACTCATATTGTGTAAAGGTCCTCATTTATTCTTCAATGCTTTGACCTTTAAACCAAGAGTGATATTAATGTCACTCTTTCCTTTTTCATGTGCATTTGCTTGATATTTTGGATATCCTTTTATTATTGTTATTATTATTATTACTGTTGTTGCTGTTGTTATTATTATTAGTTTGATTTTAATTAGTTGAAGATAGAGTCTTGCTATGTATCCCAGGCTAGCCTTGTTTGTATTCTTGGTGCTAGCAGTATTAGCACCAAGGTACATACCCTCCAAGCCTGCCTTATTCTTTTTGTTTTTAAATCTTTTGTTCACCAGTTTGTTCTAAGTTGTTTGCAGTTTGATCTTTTAACTAGTTTGGCTGTCTGTGACTATTAATGGGGAAAAAAATAAGTCCACTGCCTTTGCTTTATTATAGTTTTTGACGGGCTGCCTTGAACACCATATGAGTTGAGAAGGGCCTTGAACTCATGATCTTCCTGCTTCTGTTCCCAAGTGCTAAGATTATAGGTGTGTTCCACTACACTGGGCTTAATATTTTTATCTCCCCTTCATTGTCCTCCTCCCCTTTTTGTTTGTGGTTCTGGGAGCCAACAAATACACTTCATTTTATCCCCCCTTTATAGCCTATCTTATTCTTTCTCCTTCATTTTCTCTTATTTTTCTGACTTTTCTCAATTTTTCCAAGTTCATGCATTTGATAAACTTACTATCCATGTGAATGTTATTGGATTCAATCAACTCTACTTTCCCATTCTATCCATTCATCATCAATTTCATTGATCATTATTTTTTCCTTTTACATGCATATTAGTTGCTTTTGTTCTTCCTGAAGATTTGTGTGCACACACACAAGCACACACACACATACACACACACACACACATATATATTTAAAGGCTTCCGGGAATTTACCTAGGCAAGCTGAGCTATGTTTTTACTTGCCAGTCTGCCTGCTGTCAGCAATTTCCTTCCATCTGTGGGTGAACAAGAGCAAGATAAACAAAGAAAAGAAATGCAATAGCCTAATAAAAAGCTTTCACCTTCAGAGTACAGAGAGTAAGGAATTTCCAAAAGTAGGAGACAAGAGTGTTACGAATAAATGATGTGAACATCAACCCCAAAACTCCAGGAAAAGCCAGCCTTACAAGACAGTAAAAATTATAAAGCAAAATTTACCAGAAAAGGAAAGAGAACTTCCAGGTCTGGTGGTAGGCAATTCTGTTTGAGATGTGAAGGGAGAAGTTCTCAAGGATCTCAAGTTTGAAGACAGCCTGGGTTATATGCAAGGCCCTATTCAGAGACAGATACACAAGTGCATGCTTGCACACACACACACACACACACACACACACACACACACACACACACATGCTTACATGGGGCAGGGAACTTGAATTAAAATAAATATGATCAGAAAGAGGCTTAAATAGAATTCTTCCAGTGTTGACTACATCAAGCAGACAGATTAGCACTAATTTCATCCAGTAGTTATTTGTAGACCCTTAAGCCCCTTCTAGTAAATAACATTCATGACACATATAAAAAAATCAATCAAGCATTTGGCCAAAATGCTTGGAGCTGTAAGGAAGAATATAGTTTTTTTTTCAGGTTGTTTATTTTAATTATACCTAGGAGAAAAAAGAAGCATAACACAAATTTCAACATTTGGAAATTTATTGTGTACATCAAAAAAGAATGAGAGTAGAGCAAAATGAGCTACACTCAAGGTGAACTCACTGCTTTAAATAAACTAGGAAGAATTAATTGCAATAAAAGATGAAAATTAGCACATTAAAAATTAAAACCCAAAAACAAAGCAGGAAGGAAAAATAAACCCAAAGGCCATTTTTCATTCTTGAGACCAATAAAGCAGATAAACTCCCTGTGAACCTAATTAAGGAGAGAGTTCACACAAGCGAGGCACTTTAAAAAAAAATATGCAAGGTTCAAAATGAAGAAGCAAGCCTAGGGATGCAGATGAGTTCCCAAACCTTAGAAAGTACGAAGCCTTCTAGCTCAACGACTACAAATTTGAAAACACGGAGGAAGTGAACAATTTACTAACAAAATATAAATTAGTCAAATCGCCAATCATCAGAGACATTTGCATGATGATTAAGAATGATTCCCGGAAAAAGGAACGAAGACCAGATGGGTTTAATCTTTAAATAACAGATGATTCCAATATGATTTAAATATTTCCAGGCCATGGGGGAAAATATCCCCTTAACTCATAGTAGAAAGACAGACAGATTAATTTTGATTTCAGGGTGTGATGAGGACTTTAAAGAATATGTAAGATCCAATCCCACTCAAGAATACAGATATAAATATTTTAACTAAAACGTTAAAAATAAAGCATTCCTATCTTCTTCTTGTGTCAGACTCCTGTCCTAGGCTAACTGAGCGTCGCTTTCAGAAACACCAAGTAAAAGTAAATGACCAAGGGTTGCTGTAGGGAGAGAAACTAATCGAAAAAAAACAAAACAAAACAACAACAACCAAAAATACCTCAAACAGCAGTTTTTAAGCATCCTGTCCCATCAAAGCTCGTGAACTGTAAGTTCTCCCCAGGAACTCAATTATGAGCAATAGCAGCATCCAGTACTTGGGCTTCTGGGGAAATAAGTCTACTGATGAGGAAATCTGAGAAGGGTACCACATCATGCTCCAGTGACTAGAGTTTCTGAGGGATATAGGATGAATGAGAATTTGTTCTTGATTGCAAGTGTGCTTTTCCATCATAAGAAGTCTATCATTATAATTCACTGCATCTACAAACTTGAAAAAAATATATTAAGACTTTATAATTAGGGCTGAGGAAATAGCTCAGTGGTAGGGTGCTTGCCTAGCATGTATAAAACTCTGGGTTCAATTCCTAGCTCCACACACAAAAATTATTATTGCTATTAGATGCTAAAATAGGCACGTGTTAAATTTGTCAACCCATCAGCTGTTTCCTCTGCATCTGTAGAATTATGCAGTATAGACATATATTTAACATACATTCTGTGTTTTGCTGGCTGTTCTTGTTTCCTCATATTGATGTAAGTACAGAAGGCAAAACAAAACAAAAGATATAACCATGAAATTCTGACTCTGAGAAATACACTTACACTTGTCCCAATTTGTTCAGGAAGCACCCAAACCTAGAAGTTTCTATTGCATAGTCATATGCTGCAAAGTTTCTCATTTAATTAAATGGTCTTACACTACATTCTTGCTTTCTTCTTAACACACTGCCACACTGCCAATATCTCTTGGATACATTTAAGTCTGGAAAGATAAATATAAACATGAATAAGAAAAAAAAATCAACAAACTGTGATCACTTGTCCAGAGATAAATAAAGTGGGTGTCTTGGTAGAAGAGTGCTAAAAAGAAGGGCAGATCAAGTTCGTAGAAGAGTGGCTGGTAGGGGAGTTGAATCAGGTCTACTCATATTTTAGTTAATGTATGTTAGGAGTTTCGAAAAGTAGACCCCAACACACACACACACACACTATCTATCTATCTATCTATCTATCTATCTATCTATCTATCTATCTCCTCCCTTCTTCATAGTAAGAAAAATTTAAAGAGGTAATGAATGCTAAAGCTTAAGTGAACACTTTCAAAACTAAAACAATATTAAATCTTAAACACTAAAAGATAAATCTATGCAATCTAAGTCTCTTGCAGATGAAAAGAAAAGCTTGGGAAATCACACAAAGTAAATGGAAAATTAATTAATTGTGTGACATTCCAACAAATATCTGTTTCTTATAAAGCATTTGAGATCTGTTGTAAATGTAACTTTTATTCACCTGATGCATTTGTCATATTGGAGGATCACTGCCTCTGTCTGCTAATGGACAGGCGAAGTCCCTGGAAGCTTCTAGCCTCTGTACAATCTAATCTAGGCCTAGAATGTTTCAGCCTCTGAGACTTACTCCTGAATAAGCTCACCCTTTCTAGCTCTTTCTGAACATTGGCTGGCTGGTTCAACTCAACTATTCTTGATCAAACACCTCCAAGCTGATTTATTCAATCTGGCTTCTCTCAGCTTTTGACTGAATTGCTCTGCTTGGCCTCAAACTAACTCTAGAAATCTAATCTTCTGGCTCCTTCTCAGTCTTTGGTTCATTCTGTCTTCACCTGTGTCTAGCTTGTTCTCTTTTCAACTGTCTCAGTAAAACTCTCCCAGGAAAACTGCCTCCTCTCCCTCTCTCTCTGGCCTGTTCTCTCTTAAGTTGCCTTTCCTGTCTGTTCTCCTGATAGTTGGATATATCCTATTCTGTCAAGTCTTTCTCTGATTTGTTACTTTGACTTCCTCTCAATTAGACATCACTTTCAAACATGGCAACTTCCTTCTATAAGCTAACTTTACCTTCATTGTTTGGGATTAGAGATGTATACTAAGGGAGGGCATGTCTGTATTCCAGCCAGAGGGATTAAAGGTGTGTCATTTCAGCAGAATCACACAAACCGAGAAGGTCTTTGGATGTGATCCCTTGCCAGAGCAGCCATGTTGCTGCATTAAAATTCCTCTACATGTTGTATGTCAGTATTACTTAAATTTCTTTGTAACACATCTCAGAGATGAACCTGAACTCTTGCCTTCTCAGAGGGAGAATCTCCCTCTCTGGGAGGACTGAGTTCTAAGTGGCTGATATTAATGATCGCTAGATCGTTCATGTCTAGGAGTCACAACCAGTTTTAAGACCACATCCATGCTATTCAGGCACATTTGGCACACATTTGGTGATGAGAGGACAATGTTGGGGGAGTTGGTTCTCTCTCTTTCCTCTTGTCTTTCAAGCAGAGTCTCTGTTGTTATTTGTGCTACTGTACCTCATACTCATGCTCCCTGCCCACTCTGTCTACACCTCCCATCTCATGATTGCAATGCTGAGACTACAGGCTCAAGTCAGCACATCTAGGGTGTTTTTATGTGGGTTCTAGGTATCTAATTCAGGCCAGGTCCTCAGGTGGCCATGGCAAACTAAACCATCTTGCCCACCTTATAATTTTCTTTCAAGTATTGTGCTTTCAAGTATTGTTAAATGTTAGCCAATTTGTTTACACAGATACATAAATATGTAAATATTTGTTGGAAAAAATTTTTTAGTAAGTTTATGGTGGCCTTTTCTTGGTGTTCACATTATGTAAAATAGTATAAGACAAAACCTGTATTAGGTCTTCATGCAGCTTTGTTTGTTTGTTTGTTTGTTTGTACTTGCCTTTAGAGGAACAAAAGAAAAAAGCAGGGCATGGAAGAGGATTCTAGAAGGCAATAGAAATCCTATGTCAAGCAGGTGAGGAACTCATCTGGTTCACACTGAGCACTAGTCCAGATGAGCTCTTTGGATCCTTTCCTAGCCTTCTATCGCCAGAGATACCTTGTCACATGATGTTCTACTGACAGCCAGAACATTCCCAGAGAAATATAAATAAACCTGACATACAACAGATTCTGAATATTTTATAAGAAACAGATATTTGTTGGAACTTCAGATAATTAGTTACACATTTTCCATCTATTTTGTGTACTTTTCCCAAGCGTTTCTTTTCATCTTAATTTTTACATGATTCCTTAGACGGGAAACTGCAATCACACTTGACCACGAGAGGCTGTTGGTGGGTACACACATTTTTGTTTCCATGACATTTTTCATTTCTTTGTTAACTCATCTCTATCAAAATGCCCTAATAACCTAGGTCACATGGTTAGGTTGTAATGTAAAAAAACAAAATGAACAAAACATCTAAAAGTATACATCACTGAATCATTTTTGCAAACATGCATGTTTGTCTTCTGTCTGTATCTTACTCACTTAAAAACAAACAACTGGTGCTAGCAAAGATGCCACCGCAACTTTGTACACCACTGGGTTTGAGCTATGCATTTACCCTTCTTCTAACTCTAGTAGCCTGTTGGCAACCTGTGACTCTACATGCATCAGACTACACATATAACTGCTCTACGCAATGAAATAAATAAGTTCCCTCTTCTCTTAACAACCACCAAGCATAGGCAGTTTCCATTCAAACATACTCGGTTTATCCATGTAAGAGTAGGGGACCCATCTGGCAGAACTATTCTGGGTACATGTGCAATAAGAAAAACTGTGTCCTCTGAGTGAACCTTTTAGAGAAAAGCCCCTATTTACCATCTGATTTATAGGATTACAATCAACTGCTTTATGAGAAAGAACACCTGTAGTGAGCAAAAGCTTATATAATCCAAGCCTGTCAATCAAATTAGATTGACAATCAAATCACCTTCACTAAGCCCCTTAATAAACAAACTCCTCCAGCAATAATTGGGGCCTGTGGTGGTTTGAATGATATGGACCCCATAGATTCATATATTTGAATGCATTGTCACCAGAGAGTGGAACTATTTGAAAGGATTACAAGGATTCAAAGGTGTGGCCTTGTTGGAGTAGGTGTGGCCTTGTTGGAGGAAGTGTGTCACTGTAGGTGGGCTTCATGATTTCAAAAGCCCATGCTAGGCCAAGTACCTCTCTCTCCCGCCCCATGGATCAGAATGCAGCTATCAACTACTGCTCCGATGCCATATGTGGCTACATGCTCCCCATCAAAATAATAATAATGGACTAAGCCTCTGAAACTGTTAAGAAGCTCCCAGTTAGATGCTTTCTTTCATAAAAGTTGCCTTGGTCACAGTGCAATGAAACAATGACTAATACAGTGCCTTTGAGTACTCTCTTATTCATGAAGCTTGCTGTCATTCTTGACCGCACAGTCCAATCTCTACTGATCACTTTCAGACAAAGTTTCCCTGCTATCTTGTAGTCTCTGTGCACATCACTTATGGTTCTTGGAATAAAATGCCAAGAACCTACAAACAGTGGAGGACCCAGAATCTCCCTACTGGTAACAATACTGTGAAGGTAGATAACTAAATTCAAGCACACAGACAGGTAAGGAAAGAATGAGGGCATGAAATGTGGTTGACAGGCGCCATAAGATTTCATTAAATAAATCTTAGTAAAGTGAACCATCTGGGCAGGTATTTGTAAACTAATGCTATAATTTAAGCACTAGATAAGATATTATTATAATTTATATACATATAAATTTTATGTAACAAATAAATAGGGGTTCCCATGCTTCTGCTGTGAAAAATATAACTGTTTAAAATATATTCATGAGGGTCTTCCTTGCAACTGGTCTGTTACTGGTATCCAGACCTTTGAATGGCTCTGAGGAGCCTGTGGTATGGAATTCTTGTCTTTCAGGAGTGATATAACCATTGTTATTTCAAACTCAGAGTAGTTGTGAGTACCCACACTCAGGAGACCCTTAAAAGACTGGGCCTGTCTATCAACATGTCCTCCAAAGGAAAAGGAAGTAAGGAGAATCATTAGATCCACACCTGAGATCCCAGCCAGTCGACTCTTCCTGCCCTCCCCCTCCCCCAATTTTATATATTCTTGCCCCACCTGTGAAGCAGCTGTGAGAGTCATCCATGATCCTGTAAATAAGCCCTCATCCACACTCTCGTAAGCCAACCCGGTAAACTCATTGACTCACTAAACCACAGTTTGGTAGGATCTTTTCTGTAGTGTGTCATTGCCTTTCCTGTCTGGGATGAATAAACAGGCTCCACAGGAAGCGTCATGACCAACCTGTACCAGTCACTTTTCCCATTACTGTGACTAAAGTCATAACTTAAGCAGGACCTGAGAGTGGCAAACCTCATTTTGGTTCACAGTTTCAGAGGGTTCATATAGTTCACCATGGTTGAGAAGAAATGGCAGACAAGCAATTGCATTAGTAGTGGCAAGAAGACTCAGCAGTGGTTTGTTTATATGGCCCAGGGCAAGAAACAGAAGACTGGACTAGAAGCTGCAACCCTTAAAGGCCGGTACCCAGTGGCCTAGATCCATAGTCTAGAACTCTGCATCTCACTGTTCCTATCACTTCTCAACATGGTGCCACCAGGTAGGGAAGCTAAGAATGGAGTTCAGAAAACATTCAACTGAATTGAATGCTCTAGATTCAGATCCTAGCAGTATCAAGTCTCAAGTCACTGTGCTTGTCTGGGAGAGAAATGTAGCCTTTTCTGTCTCTTTTTTTTTTTATGGTTTCCTTCAGGAGGATAGCTCCATTATTAAAATGCTACTGTTTATGACTTTGTTTTATGACTCACAGCATGACTTTGACCCTATCACTAGTGTTAGAGATAGAGGTACACCTCAGTCCAGCCCAAAAGCAGCCTAAACAGTTCTCCCATCTTTCAATCAAATCAGAATATCAGGGTAAGCTCATATGACATAAAGTTGGATTTATTTAAAAAACGATAATAAAGGGAGGGCTGGAGAGACATCTCGGTGGTTAAGAGCACTGGCTGCTCTTGCAGAGGATCCAGGTTTAATTCTCAGCACTTACATGGCAGCTCACAATCATCTGCAACTTCAAATCTAATCTAGGGGATCCAAAGCCCTCTTCTGATCTCTAGAGGCACCAGGCTGACACACACACACACACACACACACACACACACACACACACACACACACACACACACATAGGCAGGCAACACCCTCATACACATGAAATAAAATAGTATTTTTTAAAAACTGAGAGGGTGGGGAGTGATATGAGAGGGAGGGGAGGATGAAAGGACAAAGAGAGAGAAAGAGAGCTCACACCTGATAAGATGAGTGCGGGCTTCTCAAGACAGAGTTGTGTTTTATAATCCGTCTGTGTGTGATTTTGGTGATTCTCAAGCCAAAGCTCCTAAGGGTTGTTAAGAAGCATGCCCTTCCCACCAACACCACTAAGAGATGTAGTTAGTCATGGGGTTAAACACTAAAGAGTTTCTCTTGTAAGCCAAATGGTAAGGTGGATTTATTGGGTTATAGTTTTGATGAAAGGGGAGTTTTAGAAACTCAGTGTTATACTGAATTTTGGCACAATTCCTTTTGGCACAAAATTGGAAAAACATAGTGTGTTCATGGGCAACTTGCTCTTTATTTTGTGGTATCTGAAGCTGTCTGCCTTTCTCCACAGAAGAGTCTGACTCAACCCAATAAGCTGACCATGCAATTGCATACCCATGAGTCTCAGCTTTGGTGAGGACTAGGAGTTCACAACGACCCTGGACTATGTAACTGCTTCAAGACCAGCTTGGGCTTTATAACAGCTTGTCTCAAAATAATTTTTTTTAAAAATTGAAAGAGGGACCGCATCCCCGGACTGAAAGTCAGAAGTCAGCCACCTTCTTCATTCTACTGTTTGCTTGTTTGATGGTAAGTTGGTTGAGATAGGCTCTCACTATGTAGCCTAGGCTGGCCTTGAACTGCTGATCCTCCTGCCTCCCAAGAGCTGGTACAAATGTTCAAATACTCCATTTACAGAACAGAAGAATTAGCTAACGCTCGGGTTTTCCAGCATGATCTTTAATATTAAAATCCTTACTGGTGAGGGTGAATGTGGGTGGTGTGTCAACTTTGTCCATTTGGGCCCACGTTCTCCCCTTCACGTCCACGCAGTCACTTCTATGGAGCACCCTTTTAAAAAAGTACAAATCTAGATGAGCCTCTCCAGTCCCAAATTCTATGAGTCAATGCTGTTTCTTCATTGCTCTCTGCTTGTGTGCAGAACATCTGTTTCACCTCCAACTGGAGTGTGTAACGTCAGAGAGAGGGAAAGAAAGGCACAGTAGAAGGTAGAGTTTAAATCTTTGGTTGGTTTGAATCCTCTCGATCTACCACTGACATCACTTTCTGGGATTGGATCATTACAGCAGCTTTATGGAGTCCAGGGTTTTCATCTGTATTCAGCTGAGGACAACCTCTCTTATGAACTTGGCCTTGCCTCCATTCCCAGCCTCTCCTCATTCAACTTGACTTGCTTCACCACATCTGCCTTTCCACCGGGCAGCTTCAAAATGGCCACTCAAAATCCAGAAACTGTCCCATGCTTTCCATAGGTCTTCCCTCTGGTTAATCAAAGGGCCATAAGTATTATAAGACATTTACAAACATGCCTTTTTCCAGGTCTGGCAGTGTACCTGCAATCCTAGCATGTGGGAACCTGAGGCAGGAAGCGCACAGGGAGGTCCAAGCCAGCATAGTTTACAAAGTGAGACCATGTGTTCAAAAAAGTCCTAAAAAATAATTACTATAGTTTCCTCAAGACTAATTATATGCCATGTTGTAGCAGCAATCTCTAAAATGGTTTGGTAAGCCCACAGATGAAGAAATTCATTAATATTTCCCTTCTCCATCTCCCCCTCCCACCTTTGGCATTTCCTACCTTACCAACTGTGAACCCCCAAACATGTATTCTTCCTCCCTGCCCCCACTGTAGCTAAGTTTGCCTGCCTAGTTGAGCCAACAACTGACAGTCACAATTACAAATTGGTCACAAGGAGTCCATCAGTCAAATATTGGCCACTTGCATACAAAATGATGCTCAAAATATCACTGGATGTTTAGAAGACATTTTATATCGTTGACTGTTGTGAAAAGTGAATTTCATTATGAAAGCAATCATTTGATTATTACAATTAGCCAAATTATTACCTATTTGGCTAATTGTCTTTTAATTATATAATTTAAAGAATTAAACATCATAGTAGATTAGCCAATGCCAAATTCTGATTTTATAATTTTCCAGTGAAAAGTGTAATTTACCATACAGTACAATATAATTTCCTACAGAAATTAAGTCTCATTTTATTCTTAATTATAGGATAAATCTTCCCATAGCTACCATGACCTATACAGAATCAAGGAGAATTTGGTCTTTTAGGAAAACACAGCTGCAGAAGATAAAATTAAGGTACTCGGCAAGGTTTTCCCAGACATAGCAAAAGCTGGCTTCACAATCGAAAGCTCAGCTACCTGTGCCCAGCATTCATCTCAAGGTGCTTCACAGGAGAATATTCCAAAGAGGGTAAAACAACGACCAAACAAACAGGAACAACCTGACGCCCCAGGGATCCTGTCTGGGGATTCCGATTTAATTGCTCTGGGCTGGGGCCCATTGTGTCTTACAGCTTTCCTCAGATAATTCTAATGTACATCCAGGGCTGCTGTTGACGTTATCTTCATCTCCTCTGTTTTCATATCACTTATGTTCTATTATAACCCTCCTTTATCATCTTTAAACATATACTTTTCTGAAAAAAAAAATTCAAAAGCAAGATCATAGTCATCTTTTAGTGTCATAATACATCCCTTGCCTTGATTGGTATCTATGTATAGTAAAAATTCCTTTGACCTTGAGTAACCTTTTTTACCCAAACAGTGTTCCCTTCTTACTTGTAAACCTATATAAGGCTCCTCAAAAGCTACTTTACAGTCTCATTTGCAAAATAAAAATTTAGAAAAAAGTGAGTAAAACCTCATTTTGAAACATGCAAAGTAAAAGGCCACCAAAATCATACATGTAGCACCTTGTAAGTCACTTAGGAATGAATTGTTGTGTTTTATGTATGTGTATGCGGATAGATGTTCCCATATGTTCATGTGTGTGCCCATGAGTATGTGTCTGTGTGTACATATTCAGGTGCATGTTTAATGTGTACGGAGTGTGTATACATGTATGTGTGTATATATGGTCACATTTGTATGTATGTGAGTGTGTGTTTGTGTGTATGTGCTCATTAGTGTGTGTGTGTATATGTGCAAATGAGTGTGTATGCACTTTGTATGCAGACATGAGTGTTACAAGTATGTAGACATGTTTCTCTGTGTGCACATGAGTATATGTATATGTGAGTCACATATTCATGTATTTGTGAAGATGAATGTGTTTATGTGTAGGTCAGAGGTCAGCATCAAATGTTATCATAAATCAATTCCTTATCCTATTGTTTGAAACAGGGCCTCTCAGTAAACTTGGAGCTTGCTAATTTGGCTGGAATGACCAGCAAGTGCTAGGGATCCTCTTGTCTTTGTCTCACCAGTGCTAAGATTACAGGTGCACAATACTCTATCGAATTGAGCCTTCTCTCACCCTCTCTCTCTCTCCCTCCCTCTTTCTCCCTCCCTCTTTCTCTCTTCCTCTCTCTTTCAGACATACACATAATAAATAAATAAGTATAAATAATAAATAAAATGAAGTATTAAAACTGCCACATGTCCCAGCCATTATACCCCTGAGTATACAACCAAAGGACTCTACACCAACATACCACAGAGACACTTGCACAACCATGTTTATTTCACAGTTCATAATAGCAGAGAAATAGAACCCACCTGGATACCAACCAGAAGTGGCTGGATAAGGAAAATGTGAGATTCGTATGCTGGAGTTTAACTCAGCTTTCATAAAGAACAAAATTCTGTCTCTTTTGGGAAAATGGAAAAAAACTAGAGAGTAGTATGTTAAGTGAAAGTAAGCCAGCATGATCAATATTTTTTATTTTCTCATATGTGGAAATATGTTATATATACGTACGTATTATATGAATATATACACACACTCACATACATATGAATGACAAGAAAGTAGAAGGAGAACCATGACGGGGAGAAGTCTAAAGCCAGGAGAGGGAGAATAAGAGAAAGGTAACAAGGGACAGACAGGCAAAACATCGTACATTTTCCTCTCCAATTTAGAATCTAGATTTTAGGGAAAGAAAGAAGAGGAGGAAAAGGAAAGTGTAGGTCTATGTCATGAAAGTAGATGGTGACTTTGGGGTTAAGGAAGGGGACCAATGAGGAAGGATGGGCAGGAGAATGGGGAGTCAAACAAGGCCACGGTACACTAGTACATATGTGTGTACAAAAACTGTAACGAAGCTGTATGCTGTTCTAGTTTTATTACTGACCAAAAGCAACCTAGGGAGGAAAGGATTATCCAGCATACAATTCCAGTTTATAGTCTATCATTTTAGGAAAGTCACAGAGACAGAAGTTTGAGACAGCTGATCATATCACATCTATAGTCAAGGGCAGAGAGGAATATGTATCCATGCTGCCAGCTTGCTTCTGCTCAGCCAGCTTTCTTCACCCTTACACAGCTCAGGGCCCAGCCAATGAAATGATGCTGCCCGCATCCAGGGTGGGCCCTTCCCCAACCCCAGTTAACCATCAAGACAATCCTCTACAGACATGCCCACAGGCCATCTTGATTTAGCCAATTCCTCGATTAATATTCTTCTCCCAAATAATTGTAGGTGTGTCAAGTTGACAGTCAAAAACTAAGCAGCACACATGCTGACTAGCAACAGTAACAAACACTGTCAATTCTGAATTCAAGAAAAAGAAGCGTTGGCAATTTCAGAAGCAGCGGCTCTGGGTAGGCGCTTTCAGGGGAAAGATCCTATACTTTTAAGGAAAACGTTGCTGGCATTTTAATTTTTTTTTAACTTTTCATTAGTTGCTTAAGAATTCCACATTATGCACCCCAATCCCACTCATCCCCCCTTCCCCTTGTACATGCCCTCCACCCTTGCAACCTGCCCCCAACAGAGAAAAAATACCTCTTTCTAGAAGCCGTAGTGTGTCCTAATGTGTCCCATGTTACACCCTCTTTCTTGCCCACACTTCTTTGCTTGCGAATGTTCTTTGTGGATCTGTAGGACCAGCCACTCCACACACTCCAACAGTTCATTGATGGGGCAGATGTTGGGATGGGCCCATTCAAAGCCCTGGATCTGGGCCTGGGAGTTATTAGAGCTGGTCAGCCTGCCAGTTCTCCTGCTCCTAAGCCCTCTGGGCCAGCTACCCAGCAACCACAGCCAGGGCCAGCTGTACCCTGCTGCCAAAACAAGGTGCAGGGCCCTATCTCCGAAGTGTTGCAGCTAGTGAGGGACATGGCCAATTCTCCAGCTCTTCTGACCCCAAGGCCAGCTCTCCCACCTGCCATAGATGGAGAGAGATGGAGAGGAGGAAGGTGTTTTTCCCTCATCCACACCACCACCCAGCTGACATGAAGCAGAGTCGCCTTTCCCACACTCAGGGCTCACCTGCAACCCCCACACCAAGAGCCAGCTTTACAGTGAGGTGTAGGCCTTGCCCTCCGTAGTGCTGCAGCAGCTGAGGGAGGCCATTGCTGGCATTTAAAATGGCTCTAATTTCAAGGCTGGTTTTGGTTATTTGGTTTGAATTAGTTTGGTTTCTTTGAAACAAGTTCTCACTGTATAGCTTGGTCTAGCCTTACCATGTATTCTTCCGAGCTCAGTATCCCAAATGCTGGGACTTCAGGTACTATCCCATCCATCTTCAAAGCTAGTCTGTTTCAGAGAAGGACTTCCAGAGGAAAGTGCCATGACCAGTTTAAAGCCAAAGGATGTGGCTCCCCACTACCCCAATCTCTGTCTTAGGTGACACAAAATAAAATTTGGCTTGGTGTAATCGGACTTACCATGCCAAGTCCTCCTCCCAAAGGTGTGCCTATTCGCCATTTTTTTTAATGTGTGGTATATAGAGGGCGGTCTTGAACTATGAGTACTCAGAAATGTGCCAGCCTTTTTTGCATGAATGAGATTCTACAGTCAAATCCCTTTGCTTTCTTGTTCAGAGAGAGGTTGGGGGATGGGCCCCTCATTCTCCTTAAACAAGTAAGAAAAATTTTTCCATCTTTGACCTCCTAGCCACATGTACTGGCTTTATATTCAGAGAAGGGCAAAGCCAGGACACTCCGTCACAGGCCCTTTACTTTGATTAATAATACCTTTGATCATAACTACCTCAGCACTATCAATTTCTCTTCTAAAGTTTTGCTTTAAAGGCATCCTATAAATTTTGATGTTCTGTGTTTTCATTTCAATCAGTTAGAAATATTTTGTTGTGTCCCTTTTCTTCAACCTATGGATTATTGAGAAGTGTTGACGTCAGCCAAAAATTTACAGATTTTTTTTTCATAGATCTTTCTGTTATTGATTCCTATTTTAATTCCATCATGGCCAGAAGACTTACTTTGTGTGGCCTGAACACTTTTTAAATCATTGAGACATTTTATATGCTAATTGTATATGGTGTGACTACTATTCGATGCTTGGTGAGGATTTATATTCTGCTTTTCTTGGATATTGTGATATACGTATACCAACTCTCTCCATTTACAGCTAGGCTTTGAGGCCTAAAGATTGTTGTGCCATCTCTCTTAAATAGTTTTTCTTTGATGAAGTGTATACATGGTACTCATTTATAAGTGTATTATAGCCATATAGTACAAAATAAAGATACTCCAATTCAAAGAAGTAAAAAAGATAAATAACAAGAAGGATTAAAGGGAGAATGCTTAAATCTCACTAAGAAGGGGAAATAAAATAGACAGTGGAATCTGCAGAAGAGAGGGAACAGGGTAGGACAGGGAGTATGGAGAGAAATGAGGGTGGAGATCAGACCTGGGGAAATCGGGAGCAGAGGGACAGAGGGCTTACAGAGAGAAGAGAAAATGTGGTTGGGGGCATCTCTGTGACAAGCTGAAGACCTAGAACAGGGTAGGTTCCTGGGAGAATAGGGAATGACTCTAAATGAGACTTTTAGTAGCAAGGGTCATGAAGATCGAAGAAGCCACTTCCTGTCAAGAAAAGACTCCTAGTGAAAGGAGGGGAACACCAACACCCCAACAAAAATTTTGATCCAGATTTTATGCTGCCTTAAGATATGGAGATAGAGCAGAGATTAAGGGAATGTCCAACCAATACCTGGCCCAACCTGAGACCCACCCAATGGAAGAGAGCCAACCTCTGACGTTATTAATGATACTCTGCTTTGCTTGCAGATGAGAGCCTAGCACAACTGTCCTCTGAGAGGCTCCACCCAGCAGTGGATTTAAACAGATGCTGAGACTCAGCCAAACACTGGGCAAAGTGCAAGGTACTCTTGTGGAAGAGTCAGGGGAAGGAGAGAAGGACCTGGAAGGGACAGGCGTGCCACAAGTAAACCAACAGAACCAAGTAACCAGGACACATAGGGGCTTGTAGAGACTGAAGCACCAACCAAGGATCATACATAAACTGGACCTAGGACCCCTATACAGATTTTCACTGATGGGCAGCTTGGTCTTCATGTGGGTTCCCTAGTAAGGGGAGCAGGGGCTGACATTTGCTGCCTGCTTTTCGATCACTTCCCCCTGGCAACTTTGCCAGGCCACAGGAAAGAGGATGCAACTTGATGTGTTTGGGTGGGTTTGTAGTGAGGCTCCCCTTTTCTGAGAAGTAGGAAAGGATGTATAGGAGGAAGGGGAAGGAAGGGTGGGTCTGGGAGGAGAGAAGGGAGGGGCTATTATGTAAAGTGAATAGATAACACTTTTTACCCCTGATAGTACTGTCAGTTTAACACCTTGGAGACAAACCTCTGGACTACACCTTGAGGGATTATCTTGCTTATGTAGCTTCTAGGCAGGCATTATCTTGATTAGATTAACTAAAGGGGGAAGACCAGCCCACCATGGGTAGCACGGTTCACTGAGATGGTATCCTGACCTAAATATTAAAAGGAGAAAATGATTTGACCACAAGTACTTATGACTCTCTGCTTGTCAGAGGATACAATGTGATCAGCTGCCTCAAGTCCCAGCCTAGTAACTTCTGAGAAAGAACAGGCTATAACCTAGAATTGTGAGACAAAACGAACCCTTCCTTCCTAAGCTGCTTTTGTTGAAGTATTTTGTCATAGCAACATAAATGTAAGTAAGATATAACGCAAACAGGAAGAATTGAGTTCATTTCCCACATAAAGCCTTCGTCTGCAGCCCATGTATACTTATGTTCATACATGCATACACATTAAAAAAAAACGAAACACTGTCACTTACCAGTCATATGGTGGGGGGGGGCACATTTCCAATGCAGAAAATTAGCAAAAAGAAAAAAATAACAAAAATATGTTATGATGTGTGACACTTTAAAAGCTATAATTTTCTAACCAAAACAAACATAAACATTATTAAAATATACATGTATTCATATGCATTGTGTGCAACACACACACACAAACACACACACACACACACACAAACACACACACACACACAAACACACACACACACACACACTAGTGGTTAAGGTGGTCTTTAACTGTGAAATTAAATAGCCTGGATTTGAAGACCTATTTACTTGCAAGCTTTACCATCTTGAGCGATTTGCTTAATCTCTCTGAGGCTAAGCTCCCTCACCTGTGGAATGGTGGCGATCACCAAACAAACCTCAATGCATTTTGGGGGAGGATCAAGTGCGATAACACGTGCACAGGGTTTGGCATGACGCAGATGTCACACCGCTGTCGATGAGCATTCGGCAGAGATGATGACTCACTTATTTGCAATAATCCCTGACTTGGTAAGCAGCTGAAGCCCACATACTGGAACACGCTGCCGGATTCTGTGGGAACCAGGACACGTTATTCTTTAGAAAGAATGGTGCAGAGTAGCCTTTTGCTGAAGGAGCTTGAGCTTGGGACGTGGAAAACCCCAGAACAGCTGCCTCTCCTCAGAGAGAGCAGCTGAAGCAGCCCCAGGAAGACCTAGCACCAGGATCCAAGAAGAGCTACCACAGGCTGGATTGGTGTCCCCCATCTAGGTACTGCTCTGGTAAGAGCACCATCACAGTGTTCGCCACAGGTCTCCTGCACGGTCTCCACTAATGGCACGTATCTGTGAGGGTACAGGGGGGAACAGGGAGATCCCACGACTGAGCCATCACACATGGCCTCTTGCATACAAAGAAGAGCGGCAGCCTCAACTTTCTAAGAAACGTCCACTAATGTAGAAAAAACCAAAAATAATAAAATAAACAAACAAAAACACAACAAAAAAACGATGCTTTGTAACTAAAACCCCATCGAGGAAGGTCAACAGCCATTTTTCACCAAAAGGAATATATGCCAGAAACCGGATAATGATTAAGTCTGTCAAAAAGACTTGATCTTCCAGAACCCGGTTCCGAGGCCTCTAGAGGATCTACAGCTTCTGTCTGGAGTAGTTACAAGAGTTATTTTTCAAACGCTTACTAAGACAGTTGCGATAATAATGATGGCCACTTTCATTGTGCGCATTTACGTGCATTAACAGTGTGGCCTTTGCTACAATAGTACCATAATAATAGAACAAACAAAGGAGGTGATGACAAACAAACTCTTCTTCAAGACAAGGAACAGAATTCTTCAGTTCGAGCCCCAATTAGACCACCAATTGCTTTTCTCTAATGAGCAGTTTCGCCATCTTCAATATGGTCACAGAAGCTACTGCTCTGTAGGTCACTCTACGTTCTTAAACGCCTTCTGTCTCCAGGAATGGGGATTGAGCTATATGACCAGGCCACTCCATGACAAGGTTATAGGTGTGAAAGCACAGGATTGTCCTCCTCATTTTACCTTGTGTGCTTTTTAAAGTCTCTTATTTCACCTTATTGTGCCCTCCCGCAACCCCTCCTCACAGGAAATGTCAATGAATAATGCCTACGCCAAAGCCTTCTCCCAAGTCCCCACTCTTTTGGTAGTTTTCTGAAGATTTAAAACTCTGATATGACAGTCCATCTCCACACCTTTAGAAAGGCTCTAGAATCCACCGGGCTGGAATTTCCTGCCTTCCATAAGCAAGGCTACAGCTGGAGTTATAAGCTTTCATGGTGTGTTCTTACAATCCTTAAGAGTTCCCATATGAAACTATTGACCCCTGTGTAACTGTTTTCTTCTTCTGATGGAGAGATGCACCTTATTTTTTTCAGCACATGGCCACCCATGTTGTGCCAGTGACAGGCTCATCTTTCCAAGTGAGTTCATTATTTTATGATTTTAAAGAAGAAAACAAAGACGTATGTTTATTTTGAAACCTTCCAATCTTTTTGTTTCTCTTTTTCTAGATAAAAAAAAAGAAGAATGGAAAGATATGGTTTGTTCCTCCCAAACAGTCCTACATATCAAAACCACACAGAGTTAATCTTAAAAATGATGTTGTATTTTCCCCAAGAGATTGTCAGTTGGAAGCAGATTATATGTTTAGGATAGAATTAGAGATTAGAGTTATGATGAGTAGATTCAAGTCAGACTTTTTTTTTTTATAAGCTAGGATGTAATTTTAATAACCAACACAGTTGGTTGAAAAGATGTGGAGGAGCGATTGGGTAGGTGGTAGGCCTGGAACGCCACAGGACGGCAGCTCTGATGTAGTGGTGTGTTGTGATGCAGCTTGCGAGGGCGAGTGGATGCTATGGTTTGATGTGGCTTGTCCCTACAGGTACTGGCAGTTTGCTTCTCTGTTTCACAGGCTCTTCCACTGAAAGAGGATTTGAATTCAAATGAGCTTTCAATATAAGACTCTTTCATTGCATTCCAGAGCCATGTAAAGGTGGTATTAGCATTCTGTCAGTGTTTGGTGAACTTTCAAAATCTAATAGCTTGATTTTAAAGTGTAACATACCATACGCTTTCTGATGTAAACGTTTAAGCCTTTAGGAAATAAGAGAGTATATTAACGAATTCTTAAACCAAATACAAAGTAGGCATTTAGGCTATATAATTTGATCTTAATATTTTTTGTCAACATGAATGCATGTTTTTGATATTTAAAGTTAATGTAGTATTTGTTCAGATGCTGCTTAACAAATTGGAATGGATTGAAGTGGAGCTCCAGATATGAATTTGTATAAGGAAATGTTATTCTGCAACTCAGAGACCTGCTTAAAGTGCCTGGAGCTGCCACAGGTAGGTGGAGAAGAACAGCTCTTGATAGCTTCACTCTCAAAAACTGTTCAGTGAAAATTCAGCCTCATAGACATATGCACCCTCTAAGCAATAGAGGGCTTTAAACAATTTCAACTTAATTGATGCCATTTTGGGATCCTGATATATAAAAGTAAATACATGTCCTAAACAATAAAATACTAGTATGAGTTTACTAATATATAAACAGCATAATTTTTAAAATAAAAGCGAAATGCACAAAACTCACAAATATTAAACTAAATCAAAGAAAAATATGAAGAGTCGATGTTCCCTTTTTACTTCCTCTATGAACTTATATAGACAGCCAGTGTGATGACACCCTGAAGGTGGCTCTTTTCTAGACTGTAACCAGACAAGTTCTATTGCAACTTCACAAAGCAGAAACAGGTGCCAAGTTCTCTCATGCCCCTGAGAAGGGCACTAATTCCATCCATGAAGAACTCACCTAACCAGGAGCAACTTTGAAAGGCTCCACCCCCTAACACCATGACGTTGTAGAAAGACAAACATTCCAGTCATTGCAAAGTTTAGGGGAGCATTTAATTCTCCCTGTGGAATTGCTGATACTGATTTCTTTTTTCTTAAAGAAATAGGCATTTCATACAGTTCAACGGGATTACAGTGGGAATATAAACAGACGGTAAATGGTTTAAACTCAGTGTTCAGAGGTACCTTTCACTTGGAAGAAAGGCATTATAAGACTAAATATGGGTTTAAGGTGGATGAAGTATGGTCTTGGAGTAATGTGGAAGTTTTCCTGGTGGAGCTAAGTAGGGTTCTGAGGTCACTGTGAATGTGCCTCCTGAAGGGACTGCTTGATCTCCACTCTTCTCTGACTCTCTGGCTAGCAAAGAAAGCAGCTCTTCCCACACCAGCCCCTGGCACTCTGCTGTCATAAGCCATGAGGTCCTCAGCGGAGCTCAGCAGATGCTAGTGCATGCCCTAGAGCTTCCAGAACTATGGGCTGAGTGATCCATTCTCCTTGATAAAGTCAGCGGTTTAGGTAGGGTTTCTATTGCTTCAACAAAACACCCTGACTAAATAGCAAGTTGGGGAGGAAAGGGTTTATTTAGCTTACACTTCCACATTGCTGTTCATCCCTGAAGGAAGTCAGGACAGGAATTCAAAGAGGGCGGGAGCAACCTGGAGGCAGGTGCTGATGCAGAGGCCAAGAAAGAGTGTGGCTTACTGGCTTGCTCCCCATGGCTTGCTTGGCCTACCTTCTGATAGAACCCTGGACCATCAGCCTAGGGGTGGCACAACAGGCTGGACACTCCCTCATTGATCACTAACTGAGAAAAATACTTTACAGCTGGATTTCATGCAGGCATTTCCTCAACTGAGGCTCCTTCCTCTCAGATGACTCTGGCTTCTGTACAGTTGAGACACACACACACACACACACACACACACACACACACACACACACAGCCAGTACAGTAAGGCTGCTATTGCTTCTTCATCGTAGTTAAAGAAGCAGTCTGCCCTAAAGATGCATGCTTTAGATCACAGACAGCCAGGGGCTCATGGTTTTTCAAAACCTGGAAAAAGCTATAATCAAGAGAAAGTGAAAGGTCTTCCCAAAAATATAAAATCAAAGCAAAGTGACAATAGCGCGTACTCCGAGTGACACTGGAGTTACATCTCACTACTCCTTTACTCTTGCACTAAAAGTAACTTCTCTATCAGGTTTTGTGGAAATTAAATATGTCACGTTAAATTAAATAATGCACTCTGTACTACGACTCAGTGTTTGTTCACTTCATGCTCTTTGCTGGAATCCCGGTTTGACCTCTGAACCCTTGTTTGAAGGGGAGAAAGTGTTTGCAGAGCCCATGACAGAGACTAACATAGCTGCTTAAAGGCGTTTGTCAAAGCTCTAGTCAGAGCAGCTGCACAAATAACTGGATTTTTCCCTCTATTTCTCTGTTTGCTATTTCTATGTGTTTATAGATTTGCTTTTGTTGTTGTTGCTGTTGTTGTTGTTTCTTAGACCAGCTCTTGAGATGCACCTCAAACCTTTACTCCATATATAGCTGAGGATGAACCTGAACTCCTGATCCTCCTGCTTCTGCCTCCCGAGAGGATTATAGGCAAACACCATCACACCTTTTTTTTTTTTTTTTTTTTAATTTTTTACTTTTGCTGTTGCAGCCCAGTCTGTCTGTGGACTCACTAAGTGGCCCAGACAACTCTTGAGCTCATTCTCCTGCCTCCACCTGAGTACAAGGATTACAAACATGAACTTCCATGCCCAACTTATATTTTCTTTTTAATACCAGAATCTGTTTCTCTTTTCTCGTCCTTCCTACTCAAGTTTCATGACTTCCTCTCAGCACTTCTCCCGAGCTGGTCTCATGGTTATCAGCAATGACTTCCTTCCCAGGGTGCTGACTCATTTTCATTCAATTTCTTCAAACCTGCTATTTTAACTACTGAGTATGTACGTTTCTTTACCTAGGCCACCACTTGGATTGTTGGCTTCAGCGTCTAGCCTGCGAGTTCAACTACCTAAAAAGATCAGCTTTACTCGAATGCCCCAAAGACATCTCAACTTAAGTCCCCAAGCCACCCAGCATTTCCTTGCTCCCACGCCTTTTCATCATCACACTGGACTGCTGGGGTTTAAAAAATATTTGTCACTTAAAAAAAAAAAAGATTCTTTTCTATTTAACTTGGAGTTCCTAGCTCCCACCCAAACAATGGCATACTTCTGCTGAATATGACTGAGCAGGTCTAAGACTTCTGACCCCTGACCCAGCAGGACAGGACTCAGCTTGTCTATGTTTGGTTGCTCTGACACATTGTTTGAGCTCCCCCTTGTTGCTGGGTGATTTCCTAGGATCTCAATGGTCCTGGTTGCCAAGTTCCTAAGACTGTGATTTCCATTGGTAGCCAAGTCAGAGTTTTTTTTTTTTTTTTTTTTTTTTTTACCAGCCTCTGGAGCAGAACAGGCCCCCCCCCCCCCTCCCCCCCCCCCCCCCCCCGTCACAGCTACTCATATCTGCAGCATGTAGGGAAGGAGTCTGGTGAGACCCACAAGTCCTATGACCCTTCTGCTCCAAGTCTTGTTCCACCAGTTCTCACAACTCAAGCCCATTGTCTACATGTTTAGCAAACTGATAATAGGCTCATAAGCTTACAAGACGAAGAGGTTTATTGATCTAAAAATGAAACAAAAGGTTGAAGCTTTTCTTCTAGCTGTAGGACAAAGACTTTTTGCTTTTTTTTTTTGTTTGGTTTGGTTTAGGTTTATTTACTTACATATTTATTTATTTTTGAAATTGAAACAGATACATTATAGCTAACTTTGTTGTTGTTATTGTTTTTTGTTTTGTTTGAAAAGTAGACTTTCATTAAAATTAGGTTTTGAGGAGGCTCCCTTGCTTAGCTGGCTAAAGCACCTGTCTCATAAAGTTAGGTTTGGAAGAATGTCTAAACTATTTGCCTGGCCCAAACTTGTTTAGTAAATGTCCATTGTTTAAAAGCATACTGATAATTAAATTCTGATGATTTTCCGATTAATCAAATGTTCTAGTTAAGCAACCCAAATACATTGCTTGAAAATTTCTCAGCACTATCCTCCATACTAGGATGAAATAGAAAAAAAGAATTTTACAGCATGGGGGAGTGTTACGGCGCGTGGAGGAAGCCCTAAATGGGCGCAGTCCTGAGTAACTGTTGACATTCACTGTTGACATGGGCCCTGCCATGGGAGTGATAAATCTTTCCTCAGGCTCAGGTGTACGGAGAAGTTTCCTTGGGTTCAAATGTCGATGATGTGTCTAGAAAATGTTCACCGCAGCTCTCTTCTTCTGAGTATTTACCACGTGGAGACTGCTCCCCTACTGAAATTAGCTAAATCTGCCTCCTTGTTCAGTGGTGTAAAACGACTCTTCCTCATAGTTCATCTGTATGCAATAACTCCACTCCGTGTTTAACTGAGCCTCAGGGACCTGCAGCAGTTTCTTCACCAGGAAGTCCAGTCTACTGGACTCCAGTTTTCCCCCTCTACCGTGTGTGTGTGTGTGTGTGTGTGTGTGTGTGTGTGTGTGTTTTCTTTATTCCCTTGATACTCCAGTCAGGTTCAAGTTCTTGGACCAATAAAACAGCGAGTGAGAAGAAATCTTAGAGATTAAAACGGTATTAGTAGGCCCGATAGATCTTTAAACAGACTCTTAAAACTAATAAAATTAACACTTCGTTTCTCATCAATTTATTCTCTGCTTCTCCAAAATGATTCCATCACCACCCCCATATTCAGGATGAGCTCGGCTTCTATTTCCTGTGTGTGTGTGTGTGTGTGTGTGTGTGAGGGGAGGGGAGAGGAGGGGGAGAGAGAGAGAGAGAGAGAGAGAGAGAGAGAGAATACCACCACAAACCCTCAGAAATGTTCTCACCTCTCTGGGGCCAAATATATCAACCCACCCCCAACCTTGTACTCCATTCTGATAAAATGAAAGAACTACCCATGCTCCATAAAGCCAATGGCTCCACAGTGTTTGGTGTCCCCCACCCAATTTTCTTCTCAGAATTCCTGGATGAAGACACTTGTGCTGGTTAGGGTTTTGGTTTGTTTTGGTTTGGTTTAGTGTTTTTTTTTTTGTTTTTTTTTTTGTCACCTTGACACAGCTAAAGTCATCTGGGAAAAGGGAACCTCAATTGAGAAGATGCCTTCATCAGACTGGCCTATAGGCAAGTCTTAATGACTAATGTGGGAAGTGCCAGTCCACTGTGGGTGGTGCCATGCCCTAGACAGGTGGTCCTGGATTATATGAGAAAGGAAGCTGAGCAAGCCAGTAAACAGTGTTTCTCCATGGCTTCTGCCCCTTCTAGGTTCCTGCCTGAGTTCCTGCTTTGGCTTCCCTCTGTAATGGTTTCTAACCCATGGGTGGAATAAACTTTTTCCTTTCCAAGTTGCTTTTGGCCATGGCGATTATCACAGTAACAGAAATCATCCATTCTTTCTCACTTTTGTAGATTCACAGCTTCCATCAGAATTTTGCAATAGTAGTTTTGTAGTTATATTTTCATTTTTATTTTATTTTTTACAACACATTGTTAAGATTTCCATTGAAAAACCACTGCTCTTAATATCCAATGGCATGGCACAGTGGACTGATCTGTCTTTCTCTACCTGTGAGTTCATAGCTATATTTTGAAGCAAAGCTGTCTATAACAACAGTCACTACTCAGAAGCTCAGCTGCCCAAAGCTTCTCACCCCATCTAACCAAGTGTGCTCTTGCTGCCTGCTGTTGGGAGTTGTTTTCAGATGGCTTCTGTTACCACTTACATGATAATCATTCAACAGATACATTTGTCACAAGTAATCCCCAACTCTAAAGACAAATTTGCTTTGCTGCCTTTGAGTCAGATCCACCACTGTTCCTCAGGGAATTCATTCAACTCCGTGCCCTAGTTGTTTTTTTTTTTAATATACATTTTTTAAAAGTAAAAATAAGTAATGAATCTCAAAAGGACTATAGTTATCTGATGTGTTTATTTCCCCCATCCCTTTTACACACACACACACACACAGTCATTGAAATAAAGCCTATTAATTTCTATTGTGTTTCTAGTCCATATACCTTGTCTGAATTCCGAAGCTTCATATAAACTTTGGAACATTCATCTCTATTTGTAAGTCTAAATGGTTCTGTATTAGTTTCAGTTTCCTTCTACTATAACAAAATAAAACTTGTAATTTAAAAGAACTTAAGGTGATTATCTTATAGTAGTATAAATTGGACGGTTGGCATAGGCCTCAGAGGAATAAATCAAGTGATGATAGGATGGATTGCACTTCCTGACACTCAAAACAAAAATATGTTGGCCTGCTTTCTCTAGCCCCGGGAAGTCATTTCTTGGGTCATGGGCCCCTCTTCATCTCCCACTGCATCTCTTTCTCTAATTCACTTCTATTATCTCCCCGTTCACTTTTTAAAAATAATTTAAGTTGCTTCACATATCATAAAATTAGAATATTTACAGTTGTCAAACATCACTGTAATCCAATTCTAAAGTAATTACATCATCCCAAAAGGACATCCTATGACCCTTCTGGCCTACATTCCATGTTAGGAATCGCGAATCTACTTTTGTCCCTATAGATCTGGTCACTGGGGACAGTTCACACATGAGGTAGCATGAGCTGTGTTTACAACTGCTTTCTTTTCGTTAGCTTTCAGAGTTCACCAACTCTGTAGTATGAATCAGCACCACATTGCTTTTTATTGCTGAATAACATTTTTATTTTATGGATATTCTACGTTTTGCTCACTTGAGTTGATGGGCACATGGATTATTTCCATATTTGGGCTTCTTTGAACATTCACATTTAAGTTTTATGAGAACATGTTTTTCATTATCTTGTATATCCAGTTAGCAGTAGACTCGCGTGAAAACACTATCCTCAGCTCTCTTTCGGGACTGTCAACCTACTGCCTTAAAGTAGCTATGCCACTTTACACTTCACCAGTACTGTGTGTGGTCTACCTTTTCTTCACTAGTTTTTTTGGTTTGTTTTGGTTTGTTTGATGTTGTCATGTTACTTTTTTGAGACGGAAGTTCACCATGCATCCCAAGCTGGCTGGTCTTCCTCCCTACCTCCCATGTATATACTATCTTACTTGTTACTTATTTCTTTAGTTTTTTTCCTCTCCATGTGTTTATATACGTATGTGCATGTGCGCACAGATTGCCATCAGGTGCCTTCCTCATTCATTCCTCATCTTATTGTTCTGGTCAGGGTCTCTCGCTGAGCTTGTGATTCATCACTTCAGATGGATTGGCTAACCCACAACCCTCAGGGACCCTGCAGGTCCGCAGAGCTGATTACAGGTGTTCCCACCACATTTAGCATGAAACGGGTCTGAGTCTGGGGTCAAGCGCATGTCCTCATGCCTGTGCAGCAAACATTTTACAGACTGAGCCATCTTCCCAGCCCTTCTTGAGAAAAAAAAAAAAAAATTATAGCCATCCTAGTGGCTGTGAAGAGGTATACCATTATGTTTTATCTGCACTCTGCTAATACAATGTTGAACATCTTTTCATATATTTATTGGCTATTTATATAATCTTTTAAAATAAATGTCTCACACTTTTGCTTCTTTCAATACTTTCTTGTCTCCTTATACTTGAGTTGTATGATTATTTTTATTCTGGATTTAGAGCTTTTTTCAGATAGGTGAGATGAAAATATTTTCTCTCAGACTACAAGCTGTCTCTTCCTCTTTTTGATGACCTCTTTTAACTTCCAAATGTTTCATTCCAATGAAGTCCAGCTTGTCTATGTGTGTTTTGCTTTTGGCCTTATATCTAAGATGAGTCAAAGGCCATGAAGACCCCCACCTCTTTTATCCTAAGGATGCTGAAACTCTGGCTTCTACATTTAAGTATCTAACCATGTTAGATTTCACAGATGCTGTGAGGAAGGACTCCAGATCCTCTGATGTGTAGATTTCAAGTCTCTGGAGCAGCATCCATTGATGTAACTACTTCTTCCTTGTCCGGTAGTCTTTTTGTCTTTTTGCCAAAGCAGATGACCATGTATTTGTGTTTCTTTGTCTAACCTTGCTTTTTGTAACACTCTCTGGATTACTGTTCTGTTATCGTCTCTTTTAAGAGACCAGGAGAATCACCGTTCCACTGAAGCAAGCTTGAAATCAGCAGGTTTGATTCCCACCAACTTGTTCTGGCTTTTCATCTTTTGACCACTCTGGAGCTTCTTGCAAATTCACATGAGTTTTGGAACTGCCATCCACTTGCAGAGAAGAGAAAAGGACATTTGAGATTTTGCTCATATCTGTAATGAATTTTGTTGACATGTGTTGCTAACTTAAGTTCTCAATCTGAGAACACTACCAGCCTTCCCAGTATTCAGGTCTTTTGTCAATGTCTTCCACATTTTAGCATACAGGTCTTGTGATCCCTGAGTAATTTGTTCCTAAGTATTTTATTCTTTTTATGCTATTGCAAGATAGTTTTCTTAATCTTGCATTTAGATCCTGCATTGCAAGTAAATATCGATATCTTATTTTCTATACTAACCTGCAAACATGTTAAATTTATTAGCTTGAATAACTCTTTGTGAGATCTTCAGGGTCATCTATCTATCTATCTATCTATCTATCTATCTATCTATCTATCTATCATCTATCTATCTATCTATAAGGAGATGTCACATCTAGATGGAGATGGTTCACTTCTCCGTTTCTTGTTGAACAAAAGTGGTGATGGCTGACACACTTGGCTTTCCTATCTAGGAGAAAGATTTCAGTTATTTATCATACACACAATGTTAGCTGCAGACCTTCTCTGGATGCCCTGCCTCTGTTTGAGAAGACTCTCTTCTCTCTCCACTTTCTTTAGTATAAAGCTATGCTGCATGGGGTTAAAAGATATTTATCATGGGGCTGTTTAACCATACCGTTAGATGGTGTTTATGCATCCATTGACATGACCATATAGTGTTTTTTTTTTCTTGTGCTCTATAAAATGTTCTATAGCAACTCATTTTTTGCGTGTTGAACCAGGCTTTGACTCCCACGTATAATCGATGACATATGCAGATGGGTTCTGGTGAACAGAATCTATTGAAGATTTATAAAAGGGATTGATAAATACTTTCCTCCTGATGTTCCATCTGGATTTTCCATCAGTGGCTTTAAAGAAATGCTTGATTCGGATTTTTTTTTAAGAAGAGTTTTTGGCTCAAATTGCTCTTTGGCAGTTTGGTAAAATTCACCAGTAAAGCCATCTGGTCCTGGACTTTCCTTTGGTAGGGAATTTTTGGTTATTAAGACTACTTTCTTATTTGTCCTAGGCAAGTCATATTTCCTATTCCTTTTCGAAATAAGAAGTTCTTTGTGTCTTTCTGTGAATTCAATCTAAGTAACCTAACTTGCTGATAAACCATTATTTGTGACATCTCATTAAAATCATTTTGATTGCTGGAAGGTGACAGTAATGAGTACCCACAGCACACACAGTTCTTTCCCAGTTTCACTGATCTGAGTCTTCTCTCTCTTACAGCGCAGCCAACACTTAATCAGTTTTGTTGCTATCTTCAGAAAACCAACTTTTTGTTTTTATTGATTTTCTGAATTATTTTTCTGTTCTGTACTTTTATATTTCACCTCTAGCCTTACTTATTTCTGTTTTCTTTGGATTCAGTTTGCTCTTAATTCGTATTGTTTCTGAAGGTGGAACCTTTGGTTGAATATTGGAGCAATTTCTTCTTTAAAATGTAGCTATATTTATCATATACATTTCCCTCTAGTTATTTCTTTCTCTGGCTACCATAGAGGTTTAGCATATTGTTTTTTCCCCCTCATTCACCCTAAAGTATTTTTTAATTTCCTTTGTGGTTTTTCTTTAACTCATTGGTCCTTTAGATGTATGTTGCTTAATTTCTGCAATGTGTAAATTTTCTAAATTTCCTTCTGTTTCTGATTTTCAGTTTCATTTCATTGTGGCCAAAAGGACATACTTTGTGTGGTTTCAATCCTTTGAAGGTTATACTTGTTTAATGGTCTAACATATGGTCTATCTTTGTGAACTTTCACTGAGCACTTTAGAAGAATATTTACACCGCTGTTGCTGGAAGGGGTGTTCTACAGATTTCTGTTGGGTCTGCTTCATATGTAGCATTTTTCAAGTTCACTTTTCTGCTAACATTTGTCTAATGACTATGAGGACCTCAGTGATCAAGTCCCTACATATTGTTGAATTGTCTGCACTTTTTGTTGTTGCTGTTCAATTTTGCCAGTTTTTGCTTTGTATATACTGAGCCTCTGTTTGGATGTATGTGTATAAACACCTAGGTTTATACTTGTATCTTCCTTGTAGATTGACAATTGTATCTTACTTTAGATTGACATTATAAAATTCTGTTTTCTGTCTCTAGTAGCAATTTTTGCTTTAAAAATCTACCTTGACTATTATTTGGATAGTATCTCCCCCCTTTCTTTCTCTCTCCTTCTCACTACCTCTTCCCCTCCCTCCCTTTTCATTTCTCCTTTTTAACCTTACTTACAGAGTAATAACTTTCACTATAGAATTTCTATACATCTGTCATTAAGCTTTGTTTTTATACATCTCCCTTCTCAGCTCCCTCCACCAGTCCACCTGATCCCCTTCCTCCCCAAGTGGTTCTTCCTTTTGCTTTCATATCACTTTAAATTTTTCTCTCTTCCTTTTCTTTCTTTTTTTTAGTTCTATTTTATTTATTTATTTATTTATTTATTTATTTATTTATTTATCTGCTTATTTATTTATTTATTTATTACACATTATTCACTGTATCCCACCATAAGCCCATCCCTCCTTCCCTCCCAACCCAACCCTTCCTCCCCCTTCTTCACACATGCCCTTCTCCAAGTCCACTGATAGGGGAGGTCCTCCTTGCCTTCCTTCTGATCTTAGTCACTCAGATCTCATCAGGAGTGGCTACATTGTCATCTTCTGTGGCCTGGTAAGGCTGCTCCCCGTCAGGGGGAGGTGATCAAAGAACAGGACAATCAGATTATGTCAGAGGCAGTCCCTCTTCCCATTACTATGTAACCCACTTGGACACTAAACTGCCATGGGCTACATCTGTGCTGGGGTTCTAGGTTATCTCCATGCATGGTTGGAGTATGAGTCTCTGGGAAGACCCTTGTGTTCAAATTTTCCAGTTCGGTTGCTCTCCTTGTGGAGTTCCCATCCTCTCCAGATCTTACTATTTCCTACTTCTTACATAAGATTCCATGCACACTGCCCAACAGTTGGCCATAAGTCTCAGCATCTGCTTTGATAGTCTGCAGGACAGAGCTTTTCAGAGGCCCTCTGTGGCAGGTTCTTAGCTTGTTTCCTGTTTTCTTCTTCTGATGTCCTTCCTCTTTGCCTCTCAAAGAGCCTGTGCTGATGGGAATTGAGCATTTTAGTCAGGGTTCTCTCTTGATTAGTTTCTTTAGATGTACAGATTTTAGTAGGTTATCCTATATGAGTGAGTATATACCGTGTGTGTCTTTCTGCTTCTGGGACAGCTCACTCAGGATGATCCTTTCCAGGTCCCACTATTTACCTGCAAATTTTATGATTTCCTTACTTTTTATCGCTGAGTAATAATCCATTCTGTAGATGTACCACAATTTCTGCATCCATTCCTCCACTGAGGGGCATATGGGTTTGTTTCCAGCTTCTGGCTATTACAAATAAAGCTGCTACAAACATGGTTGAGCAAATGTCCTTATCGTGTACTTGAGTCTCTTTTGGATATATGCCTAGGAGTGGTATGGCTGGATCTTTAGGAAGTGCTATTCCTAGTTGTCTGAGAAAGTGCCAGATTGATTTCCAGAGTGCTTATACAAGTTTACGATCCCACCAGCATCGGAGGAGGGTTTCCCTTTCTCCACAGCCTCTCCAGCATGTGTTGTCATTTGAGTTTTCCATCTTGGCCATTCTGATAGGGTCGTTTTGATTTGCATTTCCCTAATGGGCTAATGAGGTTGAGCATTTCTTTAAGTGCTTCTCTGCAATTCGATATTCCTCTTCAGAGAATTCTCTGTTTAGCTCTGTTCCCCATTTTTTAATTGGATTACTTGGTTTGCTGTTTTTCAGCTTCTTTAGTTCTTTATATATACTGAATATTAGCCCTCTGTCAGATAAAGGGTTGGTGAAGATTCTTTCACAATCTGTAGGGAGTCGTTTTGTTTTGATGATGGTGTCCTTTGCTTTACAGAAGCTTTTTAGTTTCATGAGGTCTCATTTATTGATTGTTGCTCTTAGAGCCTGTGCTGTTGGTGTTCTGTTCAGAAAGTTGTCTCCTGTACCAATGAGTTCTAGGGTCTTCCCCACTTTTTCTTCTAACCAATTTAATGTGTCTGGTTTTATGTTGAGTTCTTTTTATCCACTTGGACTTTAGTTTTATACAGGGTGATAAGTATGGATCTATTTGCATTTTTCTACATGTAGACATCCAGTTAGACTAGCACCATTTGTTGAAGATGCTATCTTTTTTCCATTGTATGGTTTTGGCATCTTTGCCAAAGATCAGGTGTCCATAAGTATGTGGGTTTATTTCTGGGTCTTCTATTTAGTTCCGTTGATCCACCGTTCTGTTTCTATGCCAGTACCATGCAGTTTTTATAACTGTTGCTCTATAGTACAGCTTAAGATCAGGGATGGAGATACCTCCAGAAGATCTTTTATTGTAGAGGATTGTTTTAGCAATTCTGGATTTCTTGTTTTTCCGTATGAAGTTGAGGATTTTTCTTTCAAGGTCTGTAAAGAATTTTGTTGGTAATTTGATAGCAATTACATTGAATCTGTAGATTGCTTTTGGTAAGACAACCATTTTTACTATATTAATCCTGACAAACCATGAGCATGGGAGATCTTTCCATCTTCTGATATCTTCTTCTAATTCTTTCTTCAGACACTTGAAATTTTTTTCATACAAGTCTTTGATTTACTTGGTTAGAGTTACACCAAGGTACTTTATGTCATTTGTGGCTATTGTGAAGGGTGTTTTTTCCCTAATTTCTTTCTCAGGCCTTTTGTCTTTTGTATACAGGAGAGCTACTGATTTTTTTGAGTTAATTTTGTATCTGGCCACTTTGCTGAACATGTTTATCAGCTGTAGGTGTTTCCTAGTAGAATTTTTGGGGTCACTCAGGTATACTATCATATCATCTGCAAATAGTGATAATTTGACTTCTTCCTTTCCAATTTTTATCCCCTTGATCTCCTTCAACTGTCTTATTGCTCTAGCAGGGACTTCCAGAACTATGTTGAAGAGATATGGAGAGAGTGGGCAGCCTTGTCTTGTCCCTGATTTCAGTGGGATTGCTTTAAGTTTCTCTCCATTGAGTTTGATGTTGGCTATAGGCTTGTTGTATACTGCCTTTACTATGTTTTGATATGTGCCTTGTATCCCTGATCTCTCCAAGACTTTAAACATGAATGGATGTTGGATTTTGTCAAATGCTTTTTCAGCATCTAGGGAGATTATCATGTGGTCCTTTTCCTTCAGTTTGTTAATATGGTGGATCACATTGATGAATTTCTGTATATTGAACCACCCCTGCATACCTGGGATGAAGCCTACTTTGTCATAGTGGATGAAGGTCTGGTAGAATTCTGTGCTGAAACCATCTGGTCCTGGGCTTTTGTTGGATGAGAGACTTTCCATGACCGCTTCTATTTCCTTGGGGGATATAGGATTATTTAATTGATTTACCTGGTCTTGATTCAGCTTTGGTAAGTCGAATCGATCAAGAAAATTGTCCATTTCATTTAGATTTTCAAATTTTGTGGCATATAGACTTTTGAAGTAAGTCCTAGTGATTGTTTGGATTTCCTCAGTGTCTGTAGTTATGTCCCCCTTTTCATTTCTGATTTTGTTAATTTGGATGGTGTCTCTCTGCCTTTTAGTTAGCTTGGCTAAGGGTTTGTCGATCTTGTTGATTTTCTCAAAGAACCAGCTCTTGGTTTCATTGATTTTTTGAATTGTTTTATTTGTTTCTAATTGATTGATTTCAGCCCTGAGTTTGATTATTTCCAGCCGTCTACTCCTTTTTGGTGTGTCTGCTTCTTCTTTTTCTAGGGTTTTTAAGTGAGCCATTAAGTTGCTTGAATGAGCTTTCTCAAATTTCTTCTTGTAGTCACTTTGTACTATGAACTTTCCTCTTAGCACTGCTTTCATTGTGTTCCACAAGTTTGGGTATGTTGTGCCTTCATTTTCATTGAGTTCTAGGAAGACTTTAATTTCTTTCTTTATTTCTTCCCTGACCCAGTTGTCATTTAGTAGCAAGTTGTTCAGTTTCCATATGTGTGTAGGCTTTTTGCTATTTCTGTTGTTGTTGAGGTCCAGCTTTATTCCATAGTGATCAGATAGGATACAAGGGATTATTTCAATCTTCTTGTATCTGTTGAGGCTTGCTTTGTGACCACCTATATGATCTATTTTGGAGAAGGTTCCATGAGGTGCTGAGAAGAAGGTAAATTCTTTTGTGTTTGAGTGTAAGGTTCTGTAAATGTCTGTTAGGTCCATTTGATTCATGACTTCTATTAGAGACATTGTTTCTTTGCTTAATTTCTGTTTTGTTGACCTGTCCTTTGTTGAGAGTGGGGTGTTGAAGTCTCCCACTATTAATGTGTGGGGGTCTATGTGTGGTTTAAGTTTTATCAATGTTTCTTTTATAAATGTGGGTGCCCTTGTATTTGGGGCATAGATGTTCAGGATTGTGATGTCCTCCTGGTGGAATTTTCCCTTGATGAGTATGAAGTGACCTTCCCCATCTCTTTTGATTAATTTTGCTTGAAAGTCTATTTTATCAGACATTAGAATGACTATTTCTGCTTGCTTCTTGCATCCATTTGCTTGGAAAGCCATCTTCCAACTCTTTATCCTCAGGTAATGGCTATCTTTGTGACTTCGGTGTGTTTCTTGTATGCAACAGATTGATGGATCTTTTTTATGCATCCATTCTGTTAGTCTGTGTCTTTTTATTGGATAATTGAGTCCATTGATGTTGAGAGAGATTAATAACCAGTGGCTGTTAGATCCTTTGATTTTGATGTTGGCTGTGGTCATAAGGTTGTATGCTTGGTTGCCTTTTGTTTTACTGTAGTGAGGTTAATTATTTCCTGTATTTTCTTGAAAGTAGCCAGTTTTCTTGGGTTGTGTTTCCCTTCTAGCCTCTTCTGTAATGCTGGATTTGTTTGTAGGTATTGTTGAAATTTGTTTTTGTCATTGACTATCTTGTTTTCTCCGTCTATGACGACTGAGAGTTTTGCTGGGTATAGTAGCCTGGGCTGCATCTGTGTTCTCTTAGGGTCTGCATGATATCTGTCCAGGCCCTTCTGGCTTTCCTAGTCTCTGTTGAAAAGTCAGGTGTGATTCTAATGGGTTTGCCATTATATGTTACTTGGCCTTTTTCCCTTGCACCTTTTAGTATTTTTTCTTTGTTCTGTATACTTACTGTTTTGATTATTATGTGGCAGGAGGATTTTCTTTTCTGGTCTAATTTATTGGGTGTTCTGTAGGCCTCTTATATTCTTATTGGCCTCTCCTTTAAGTTGGGGAAATTTTCTTCAATGATTTTGTTGAAAATATTTTCTGGGCCTTGGAGGAGGGAATCTTTTTTTCCTCTATTCTTATTATTCTTAGGTTTTGTCTTTTTATGTTGTCTTGAATTTCTTGGACGGTCTGTGTCAGGAATTTTTTAGATTTAACATTTTCTTTGACAGATACATCGATTTCTTCCATTGTATCTCCCAAACCTGAGATTCTTTCTTCCACCTCTTGTAGTCTATTGGTTATACTTACCTCTGTAGTTCTCTATGTATTTCTTTATGGATGCCATAATCTGTTTCAGTTTATCTTCCTCTAGGTCTTTACACATTTTATTTGTTTCCTCTGTTATCCTCTTCATGAGCATAGATGTTAGGTCATCTTCTTGAATTTCAATTATGCTGAGGTGTTCAGGGCTACTTGCCCCTGGATAACTGGGTTCTGGAGATGCCATATTTCTCTGTCTTTTGTTGGTTGAGCTTTTACTCTGGCCTCTATCCATTGGGCTATCTTAGGTTTGGAGTTGGTTTCTGGTGGTTCCTGGAATCCTGTGGTGGAGAGAATCCCCTTGGCAGGAAGATGGTTTTTCCTGAAGGAAGCCTCCTCAGCTTTTTGGGTATGGTCACTGTATGGCTGGTGTTTTTCAGGAGTTGCCACAGCTCACCTCAGGTATAAAGACCTGAGTGGTAACTGTGGTCCTTGTTAGTTGAGAGGGCTCTCCTTTCACCCCCAGAGAAGTCCTGGAGACAGCTGCCCTGCTTCTGGGTTTCCTGATGTAAATTTAGTGAGCTGCTGCTGTAACCTGGGTGTCCCGTGGTTTGGTCAGTTTTGTTAGGGATAACTGGTTGCCCCTTGGAACAGTGTCTGGAGGTTGATCTCGGGGATCCTGGGCGTTTGTAGGTCTGAGGTTGGGGCTCTGTGCCCCAGTACCCAAGCGGTAATCTGTGGCGGGTGAGTACTGCTCTCCTGGTAACAGCAGGCTATCTGGTGTATAGTAGGTCCCTGGGTTGGGCCAGTCTGTGGGACCTTTTCCAGGGATATACTGGGTGGCCTAAGTCCATCCCCTTTACTTCGTTCCCTGTGAGGATTTCTCCCGACAGTGACTTCAAGTCTCTGGTGTCCGGGGCACATAGTTCTGTTTGTGAGGAAGAGTTGGTACAGAGCAGGTCTCTGGGCTGGAGGCCCGCCCGTCTGCGGGACCTTTTCCAGGGGTATACTGGATGACCTAATTTGGGTCCCCATTTCCTTCCTTCCCTGTGGGGTTTTCTCCTGACAGGGACTCTCAGTCTCTGTTGCCCTGGGGCGCACAGCTCTGTCTGTGCTGGAGAGCTGGGTGCATAGTCACTCTCTGTGCTGGCGGCTGGAGCCCACCCAGTTCAATGATGGCAGCTCATAACTGGGATCTCTTTCAGGTTCTGGCTGGGTGGCCTGAGCGTGGACCCGACTGATTCCCACGCCGTGGGGGTTCCTCTCACCTGGGAAACAGAATCGCTGTTGTTTTAGGGCCCAGAGTTCAGTCTCTTGGTCGCTGTAGGGAAAATGTTGTCCTGTTCCTCAGATGCAGTGTTTTCCTGTTGCCGCCATCTTCTCCCTCTCTCTCTTTCCTTTCTTAAGATCTGTTTCTCCATTTCATGTCTCCATTCTATTTATTTGAGCTGCACACGAGTGTCTGTGTGTTTGTACATGTGAAACTGAGAATGTAAATTAGAGAAGCTTTTTGATTTCCAGAGTCTGGCTTATTTTGCTCAACATAATAATTTCCAGTTGAATGGCATTTTCTTTAAATGTCATGATTTTTTAAAACATTTTTTATAACTGAATATAACTTCATTGTGCATATGTACCACACTTTTGGCCCATTCGTCTATTAATGGACAATTACACTGATTTTATTTCTTCGCTATTGTGAATAGAGTAGAAATCAGCAAGGATGTTTTTTTAAGGTGTCCCTTTTTTATTCTTTTACTTTTGAATTATTGGTGCTGTCAGATCTAAAGAGACTCATGCAAGCTGTACGTAATCAAAAGCTGAAAAAACATATACCTGTCAATCTCTGTCTTTTAGTGGAAAACTAAACTAAACTACTGAAACATTTAAGTACTGATAACATAAAATTTACATTTGTTTTACACACACGCACACACACACATACACACATAATATATCTTTCTTGCCTCAACTTTGTCTTAAGTATTTTCAGTATACAATTTTAGTTATCTTTTAGCAGTTATTATCTGCTCTATATCTCTCAATCTTGGGGGCATTACCATTAATATAGAGCGTTTTTTCTTTCTTTTGCTTTTTTTTTTCCCCCAATTTTCTCAGCAAGTAACCAAGTTGGCCTGGGACTCACTATCCTCCTGCCTCAGCCACCACAGATATGGGATCACAGGTGTGTTCTATAATCGGTATTTTAAAGTCAACTGATTAACGACCTTAATTCTGTCTCTAACCTTAATTCCTCTTTGGAGCTATTTATGCAGAATAATGTATACACTCTAAAGACTGGATATGGGCACTGTAAAGGGCCCATTGTTCTGCTTACCACAGGTAACTAAAATAACGATGTCAAAGACCCTGTTATTAGGTGTGTGCACTTAAACACAGGACTGCATGCACATGAATAGACCCCTCAAAATAAACAAGTGAATATTAAGCTTTTGGTCTTTGTCCTGTGTTCACACCTGGCTGGAAAATCATCCGTGTGTCACAAGGCCTGGAAATCATGTACAGAACCTTTTTCTCTCACCTTCCAGACTATTTATTACCAACTCCTAGTGGTTTACCCTCCCCAAACTATCCACAACCTGCCCTCTGTTCTGCATGTCTGCTCCCAATACTCTAACCTATCTCTTCACTATCACCTCATGTGAACACCTTTTTCATAATTTTCCCATGACCAAAACATTAATATTAGAAGCATACTGTGCAGCTGTAATTTAGGCATAAAGGGATAAACATAGACTTACTCTTTTATTCAGTGCAGCACTACAGGGGCTACATACAATTTCAAATTAAAAGTTAAATCAAGGGCCTGCAAGAGGATTGGCTCAGCAGTTACATATGTTTGCAAGGCAAGCCTGATGTCCTGCGTTCATTACCAGAGCCTACATCAAGATGGAAGAAAAGAACTAACTTCTCAAAGTTGTCCTCTGGCTTACACATACACACCAGGGCACCTGTGATCCGGAACATCATGCACACACACAATCCTAAGTAAATAACTAGTTTTGAATGTCAGTTAAAAACTACTGTTGGAGATATAGTTCAGTGGCGTATACCCAGCATGTGAAGGTTCTGTGTTCAGTCCTTGGCACCACACTGATGATGGTGATGATGATGAAGATAGATAGATGGATAGATAGATAGACAGATAATAGTTACCATCATTTAACTTAACTTTAAACTATTATTTTTTAGTTGAGTATGGTGGCATACATTTGCAATCCCAGCATTTGTGAAGTAGAGACAGGAGGACCAGAAAATTCAGTTCACCTTCAGTTACATATGGAGTTTGAAGCCAACCTGAGCTACGTACAACCCTAACTCAAGAAAGCAAAACCTGCAACAAAATCAGAAACATATGTACTTACTTTAATGTAATTTATATGCTTATAAACTTATAATATATTAAGTTATACCCGTGAGCAATTTATACTGTTTATAAATATATTGTTTGTATATTCTAATAATATATTATTTAATATATTAAATTTAATATAAAATTTCATAATAAATTCTTAAAATATATATTATTTTAAGAAGTCATCCATAACAGTTTTGAGTCATTCAAATTGTTTTTTCCAACGAAAGTAAAAGTACTGAAAAAATTAACTTCTTGAAAATTATAGTGAGCTTAACTTTTGATTTTTGCTCAATATGAGAAAACGTTGTTAACATATGTATTCAGCAGCTATTCATATATTCTTGACTATTTGACAAAACAATGAGTGAACTTTAACAAATTAAGTATTACATATAAATTACATAATTTTAATTCTTGGAAGCTGGCTGTGAAAGTATGGGGATTGTGCTGGCCAGGGTTTCACCAGCTTGACACACAGCAGAGTCATTGGGGAAGACAGGACTTAGAGTAAGAAAGTGCCCCCACCACACTGGCCTCTGAGTAAACCTGTGGGGCATTTTCTTGATTAGTGATTCTTGCTGGTGGACCCAGATTGCTTTAGTCCTGACACTGTATCCCAGCCATAGAAACCCTAAGACAAGAATCATACAAAAGTATGAGCATCAAAACCCCATAGCTGTCATAGCCAAGGCAAGGCCTACAGCAAGGCTTCGCTCAAAGCTGAGGTTGGAGCCTGAGTACTTGTTTAGCATGCATGAGTCCTTGAGTTCAATCCCTGTTATTCGAGGAAAAAGAGTTAAATACTAAGGAATGATGTCTTACCAGCTAAGACTGAGTATCAAATGACTACAAAGTAGTACTAGCTAGGCTTGTTGTTGTTTTGCCCTGTTGGGGGTGACGTCATTCCGATTGAGGAGTGATGGTTTACAGTCATCTTAATCATGACTTTTCCTAAAATGCTCATCCCATAACTCTCCACATTGTCTTGCCTCTCTGATCTGCTCACAATGCTGCCCAGGATTTCTCAGAACAACCCCAACCACTTGCCTTCTTCAGGGCTTTGAACTGTTATTAAAACGAAAACGTTAGAACGCTGTTGAATCATACTCAACCTAGTCCTTATTTTGGTGTCATCGCCTGAAACATCTTCTAGTCCTCTCTACAACCCAGATGCACGAGTCTTTCTTATACGGAGCCATGTTGAGCCAGAGGGACCCTGAACCTGCTATTCTGCTTAGATGCTTCTCTGCTTTCCTTGTTTACTTTAAAGCAGTTTCTCTAAACTTTTGCTTAATTACATTTGCTTTTAATATGCTGATATGGGCATGCTGTCCCTTCAGTAGGACTCATCACCACAGGAATTTAATACCTGCTTGTGCTTTTCATTCATTCATTTATTCATTTGCCTTTTGGTATTTGAGTCAAGGTCTCATGAATAAGCCCTACCTGGTCTTGAATCCACAGTGCCTCTGTTCCTGCCTTCAAAATTCTTGAGGTCATAGCACCCAGCTGTACTGCAGAGAGCTGGAAACTTAGCACTTTCTTCTCTCACCAATATCTCTTCTTTGTCTGTCAAAAATTGGCACATAGGAGGTGTCTACTGAATTTGCTGAATAAAGGCAAAGTTGACTTACTACATTTTAAAGCGTTTGCTAATTCAAAAGAGATGAAATGTCAATGGCAGCCATATGTACCAACTAGCACAGTAAACCATAATAATCACTAATACCACCAGACATTGGCTTTTCCTTAAACTGTTTTCCATTAATCTTAAATGTCAATTTAATAAATTGCATTTGACTGAGAGCTACCACACTGTCACCTCAGAACGCGATGATATGTAGTGGATGACAAAGCTGTTCTGTATAGTTTCTCTTTGGTATTTCATAACACAACCCCGGGAACTTGCAACCCCTCAGGGACACAGTTGTGACTCACACTTATGGTGCAATTCTGCAGTCTCAGACAACACAGGATTACTTGGTGGGTTAGGGGGCCTGTAAAAAGTGCTGCAGCAGCATTTTCTTGCCCAGCCTCTGCTCTGCTACAGGCTGTAGATAATACCCTACCACACAAGCCTGCAGGCATAGGGCGTGAAAGCAGCCACTAATCTCTATCCATGGGAAATGACCATCATGCCCTCACAGTTCAAGTGTTTCGTGCTGCCCACACTGAGGGCTGCATAAGAAACTGAAGAATGTTACAGCTTCAGCCAGAAATTTGCGGCTTAACCCTGCTTTCATCGTTAACCAATTGCATGACTTCAGAAAATGCACATCCATCTTTAGGCTAGAGCAGATGAATGGGATTTGAAGAGTTCCACCCTTGCTTAGGATATGAGTATGTAATATAGAAATAGAAGAATGGGCAGAAATATATGTGGCCAGAATGTGGTGACACATCGGCTGAGATGACTAGCTTACTATTTTTTAAATTTTTTATTTTATATATATTTTTTATTTTTATTTTTATTGATTATAGTTTATTCACTTTGTATCCCACTTGTAACTCCCTCGCTCTTCCCCTCCCACTCCCACCTTCCCTCTTCTCCACCCTTGTCCCTCCCCCAGTCCAATGATAGGGGAGATCCTCCTCCCCTTATATCTGACCCTAGTCTGTCAGGTCTCATCAGAAGTGGCTGCATTGTCTTCCTCTGTGGCCTGGTAAGGTTGCACCCCTCTAAGGGGGAGGGGATTAAAGAGCAGGCCAATCAGTTTATGTCAGAGACAGTCCCTGTTCCCCTTACTAGAGAACCCATTTGGATACCTAACTGCCATGGGCTACACCTGTGCAGGGGCTCTAGGTTATCTCCATGAATGGTTCTTGTTTGGAGTATCAGTCTTAGAAAAGACCCCTGGTCCCAGATCTTTGGGTTCTGTTGCTCTTCTTGTGGAGCTCCTGTCCCCTCCAGGTCTTTCTATTTCCCCCTTCTTTCATAAGATTCCCTGCACTCTGCCCAAAGTTTGGCTATGAGTTCAGATGCTTTGACACTCTGCAGGGTAGAGTCTTTCAGAGGCCCTCTGTGGTAGGCTCTTGTCCTGTTTCCTCTTCTGATGTACATCCTTTATGCTTTTCTGAATTAGGATTGAGCATCTTACCCAGAGTCCTCCTTCTTGCTTACAGATTTTAGTATGTTTATTCTATATCATATGTCTAATATCCACTTATGAGTGAGTTTATACCCTGTGTATCTTTCTGCTTCTGGGATACCTCTCTCAGGATGATCTTTTCTAGATCCTACCATTTGTCTGCAAATTTCGTGATTTCCTTGTTTTTAATTGCTGAGTAGTATTCCATTGTGTAAATGCACCACAATTTCTGTATCCATTCCTCACTTTCTATCACTGCAAAAATAAATTACCTTAGGGTTGGTGGCTTACCACCACAAAAGTGAATTGTCTTTCAGTTCTACTGCTCATAAGTTTGGTTCTCCTTGGGCTAAAATTAAGCTGTTGGTTAGACTAATGTTCTTTTTGGAGATTCCAGACAAATTTGTTTCCTTCCCTCTTTTGTTTTCAAATGGTCACCTATGTTCCTAGGTTCACGATCTCATTTCTACACCAGTGGGTTGAGTTCTCACATGGAATCCTTCAGGGCTTTGCCTGGAAATCCTTGCTCCTTTGTGACCATATCTGGGTAACTCTTTCTCTCTTTCTTTCTCTCTCTTTCCTAAGGATAGAAACTACAGCAATGATTCAGTGATTCTCAACTGTGGGTCTTGGACTCTTTAGGGTCGCACATCCTACATATCAGATATTTGCATAATGATTCAAAACAGTAGCAAAGTTAAAGTAGCAACAAAATAATTTTATGGTTGGAAGTCACCACAACATGAGGAACTGTAGTATAAGGTCTCAGTAATAGGAAGGTTGAGAGCCACTGCTGTATAGCCTTGGCATGCTAGGCAAATACTCTATCATTGACCGACATCCCCAGTCTTTGGGAATTTATCATTTTAGATTAGACTTGCTTGAATAATCAAGGATAATTCCCTGTCTCAGATCCTTACCTTAGCTATGCCCACATAGCCCCGCCTTCATGTTTTCCACATGCAACCTAGAACATTTGGAGATAATATTTCTGCCAACCACAGCTAGCTGTATTGCAACATCGTTTTCTTCTTTATAAGTAGGAGCTCCATGTTATTCAGTTTCCTTGGATGGATTTGATGGGATGGAAGTAAAAATGATAAGTGCAGCTTCTGGGGGGGGGGGTTTCCACAAAGAGAAAAGGCATTGCTTTGTCTTTTATTCTTTTGCTGCCCCAAGTGCGCATGTGCAAGATGAAGATGGATCTAGCACTCAGCCCATGATGCAGAAGGCAGTGATGATGAGCGTGATGGGGTGATGAGAAAGCAGACTTCCCCGTCGGTGATGGGACCAGCATGCCGACACTGTTTTAATGCTGGAAAGAAATCCAGCTCCCCTTCTCTCATTCACAATTACCCAAGGGTTTGATGCTTTCAGCCAAACTGAATCCTCTTAAGTACAATGAAGGTGCAACAAAGGTGAAAAACTAAAATACAGATAGCGAGAAGAATGAATAAGGAATGAGATGAGACTTGGAATTTCCCCAGGCTTGCACCGGTTAATGAAGGAGAAACCATGGGTATGGATGGGCATGGCCCATACTTGGCCACAAGAAAGGTACTACTGAGCAAGATGGCGACACAAGGAATATGTAATAGGACTCACATTTATCAGCCTTTCCCACAAGGGAGCCTCTGACATACCGAAGATCTTTTCTACAAACATTAGAAGAACCAAGCTTTAATTAAAAAAAAACTAAAACATTATTATTTTGCACTGAAAATAAAACAGAGTTCTCCCCCTCCCCCAATCTCAGTGGCTTAAAATAAAGAAGTCTTATTTTTCACTCACCCTTCATATATCTCTTAGGTAAGCAGAAATCTGGGCCATTTTAATCATGCAGGAACTTAGACTGGAAAATGCTCGTTTTAGTATGTGCATTCTTGCTCAGGGCAGCAGGCAATAGGAAGCAGAGTATAGTGGTTTGAGTGAGAAATGTCCTCCACAGATCAGGTATTTGAATCTTGGTTCCTAGATGGTGGCACTGTTTGAAGAGGGTTTTGTTTTTTTTTTAAATAAAGCCTTGCTAAAGGAAGTATGTCACCGGAGTGGATTCTGAGAGCGCACAACCTCACCCCGCTTCTAGTTTGTTCTCTCTGTTTTGTGCTTGCAGTTGAAGATGAGAGCTCTCAGCTTCCTGCTCGTGCCGCCATGTCTGCCACTTGCTGCCATAATGGACTTTATCCCTCTGGAACCGTAAGGCAAAACAAATTCTTTCTTGCATCAGTTGCTTTGGTCCTGGTATTTGTCACAGCAACAGAAGAGTAAGTGACATACACAGTACTTGTATGGTGGATCTCAGGGATCATGTCATCCAAGCAGTGCTATCCTACATAATAGTGAAGAGCTAGAAACACTCCAAAAGTTTATTTTTGGGTGAGTGGAGGATTACTATGTGACATATTTATATAACAGAATATTATTCAGCCTTAACTAGGAAGTGAATCCTATGATGCAGGAGAACATGGACAGATGGGAATGTTGTGATGAGTTAAATACTATCTGTCTCCATTTACATAGGTGACCTTGACTTGTATAGTTTGTGGAGATAAAAGGTGATTACCCAGTGGACAGAATCATGATTACAAGGGACTGGGAAGGGGGCGGGGACAGGAGTTATTTGGTGCTTTGAGTTTCCGTTTTGCAAGATGAAAAATACCCTGGAAATTTTAGTACATAAATTATTGTCACTCACTCCTTTTACTTGGCAAGAGAGCTCACAAGCCCCAGACATGGGACAACGTACAGGTTGCTTCCACAACAGGCCTACACATATCTTCTCCCGTTGACCCACAGCTCAGTATCTGACTGGCTAGGAGTTACAGAATGCCTACTCTGGAGGTGAGGACATGCCTACTCTGGAGGAGAGACTCATTGTCCACTGACCTCCAGGATTATGGGATCCTCCCTTTGGCAAGGTTTTACTTTGTTCATGCCTAAGGCGGTCATTGAGAATTAAGGCTAAGCCTACTTTAAAGGTTGGTCAGCTTTTCCAACTTCCTTCCTGCCTCTGTGTGTTGGGATGCCAACTGTCACTTTGAGCTTAGAGAACCATGGTCACAGTTGGTCTAGACTGGAGCCTTTTAATGGTGCAACTATCCGACAAACTTATGCTTCCTTGACCCTCTACGTACTTTCTAGATATATTTTTATATTCTCCTGCCCCAATGTCTGTTTCCTATTTTTAATAATCTAAGGAGAAATATAATATACTTTCTTCAAACAAAATGTGTTAAGTACTGTGTCTCAGGTAAATGTATATGCCATAGTTCAGTAATCACTTTCCGTTTTTCCCATGCAATATGATGTCATCTAGCAATAGTTTTCAGATATACTGCACTCATACTGTGCAGCAGCAACTTTAATCAAATAGGTGTTTAGTTTCCAAATACAGGAAGTGGTGTGCTGCTGGGTAATCCAGAGCCAGGACAGAGTCTCAGAAACACAGCTTTCGAAAACTTGCTTCCTTAATTTGTAGCCCTCATCTCTTTGGACATTAGATGACTCCTTTACTCTCAGACATTGTTAACAACTTCCAGGATGAAAGGAGCCACCACAGAAGGAAGGGTCAAGACTAGCTAACTGCAGGTGGTGTTTACACTGGGGCCTTGTGGCTTTTTGCATACATTTCATTACCACAAGCCTTGTCCCTTAGCAACCTGTATTTGCAGTGGAGCTGGGGGACAAAGGTCTTTGTTTTGTTTTAGGCAGAACTATTCCCAAATCAAAATTCTATAGGAAAGAGGTGTATGCTCATGTTCTCTTGTGACAAACAGTTTTCCTTATTTTGCAAATTAAATAGTTTTAGAAGTGCTGGTTGGAGAATGCCCACCCCAACTGTCTCCCTGGTCTCTCCTGAATCGTCTGCAGTCTCCCGCAATCCTATATGAACACCACCAGGTCATCTGTAGGACAGACATAGGCTGCCTGAGACCCAGGAAAGCCTTTACGCCTACTGCAAGTTCAGTCCTGCTTTTAAAAAACAGACTTTTCACCCAAGGAAATACCCTGAAAAAAGTCTTTAAAAATAGTTTATAATAAGAGTTTTCAGCCACCCTACACTTGTGTGTGTGTGTGTGTGTGTGTGTGTGTGTGTGTGTGTTTGTGAAAAATATGCTGTTCAAACATCCACCTCTGCTTGGGAAAGTTAAACCTTTAATCTAATTTTTGTTCCTCTCAGTTGTATCAACATGACTTCAGTTGGCTTTTATTTTAATGTCTTTGTCCACACACAGCCTAATATGATTTCACAGTTTGTTTTTATTTAGGAAATGGGGCCAATTATTAAGACAGTGACAAAACCAATGTCCTCCATTGTCACATGGAAGCTTAGCTTAGCTCCTGAGACTTGCCTCTGTTTTGTCTTCGCTGCAAGACCCACTTAGATTCCAAGATGATAACTAATAATGACAGCTCAGTGAGTTGGGGCTTGAATTTACACCTGTGACTACAATACATGAGCATTTTGATCAGCATTTGCTGAAGTTGCAAGACTGTTTTTTTGTCACGTAAAGAGGTAGACTGTTAATAGATAAAGCAGACTATTAAAAACACTTTTTTAAAGTGTGTGTGTGTGTGTGTGTGTGTGTGTGTGTGTGTGTGTTGGCATGCGCACGAGAGAACATATGTGACAGAGCTTCGGAGCATGGGTGCTGGTAGGAAGAAAACTTTCAAGAGTCCGTTCTTTCCTTTTACTGTGGATTCTGCAGATGAAACGCTGGTTATCAGGCCCCTGGAGCCACCCTGGTAGCCTCAAACGCCGATTTTATTTGGTGGGTCTGATCTGAAAGGCAAGCTTACTGTGGGTATTGGCAGGGAAGGCTGGATGTATGTTGATAAGCATACTTGAAGAGGCGATTATGAGCTAATGCAAGACAAGTTAAGGTACATAAAAGCAGGTTTATTGGAAGCAGCTCTTAGCCACCATGTGGGGGGAAGGGAGACAGAGAGAGAGAGAGACAAAGAGAGGAGGAAGAGGAGAAAGGAAATGCAGACAGAAGGGAGAAAGAGTAATTGAAAGAAGAAAAAAAAGAGAGGGGAAATAAAATGTTTGGATTATATAGGGAAGGAGGAGAAGGGGAAACCCCTTTACTGGGGCTGGAAAGTTTAAGGTAGAGGGCAGGATATGCCAATCACACCTGCCCTGCAGCAGGTAGGGACCAAGGGATGCTGGGAGAAGCCCAACAGATATCTCTTGAGAACTTCTAGGACTTTGGTATTCTCTCTCTCTCTCTCTCTCTCTCTCTCTCCCCCTCAGTTTCTTGAGAATAAAAGTGAGAGTGGGAGTAGAAATAACCATAGATAGAGATTTGTACTGGAAGTCACATGAACTCATGCTTGTAAAACAAAACTTTAGCCAAACCTAGTCTATATGTCCAGAGACCTTGATGAAGTTCATTGTCTCAGCCAATTAAAAAATTAAAAGGCAGGAAAAATATCCAGTGCAAAAGACTGGGGGGAGGAGTAGCCCTGGAGGGGGAGGGGAAACGGACAGGGCTATACACGGACACCGACACGGACACACAGCACACGACACAAATTTCAGACACAACCAATAGAGTAAGTGGGTAAAGAAAGGCTTTTATCAGGGGTGAGGAAGCACACACAATTGCTAAGGCCTGCAGAGAAAGACCCTCTTCAAAGTAGAGGTTGGGAATATGAAGCCCAGCCTCCCCCTAAGGGCTGCAGGTTTTAAGGGTCTTTTGAGGGTGGTCTTCCTTTCCCAAGTTAGGGTTGGTTAGTTGGAACAAAGACAAGCTAGCTGACTGTCCAGAATTGTGTAACATGTCCTCATCGGACCTTGAACTTGTTGAGCCAGGTCATCAGCAGCGAGCCCTACTGACACAAGAAAAAGCTTTTGTTATCAAGATGTTAGGCTTTGGTCTCCGGTGGGAGGGTGAGGAAGAAGCAGCCATCTTGAAAGTTCACCTTCTCTGTTCTTATCAGGGAATCTAACTCCTACTCACTCATATGCCAACTCATAACCTAAGTTTTCTGGATGGTGTTTTTAAACTTGTGAGTTCTTCATATTAAAGATTTAATTATAAAGTAAATATTAAAAGGGAAAAAATTAAAAAGGAACCTTAAGGATTTTCAGGCTGCCTTTCACTGCTGGTTAAAACATATCTGTGTGTTATCTTGTGGCTAGAATCCATTCTAACCTGCAAACTCATTTTGCTGCCCTGACAAACTGTTACCTAACGTGTCACCGTCAGAATGACTACTAACCAAGCTAGCCTGGACATTGTCTTCAGCTAATTTATGATACTTGGAGAACAATTTCTGTAATTCTCACGTCCTCAAGCCTAGGTTTTTCATGTATCTTTGGAATTTGATTTATGCTTCTTTGCTTATATTAAGAAAAAGAAAACGGTGAGTTTGGTTTGAAAGGCAAGTTTACCGTAAGCAGTGACAGGGATGGGCTGTTGGATGTGTCTAGCCAATCCCCAGGGATTCTGGTATTTAAAGTAATGCAGAAGATACCTGAAATGGGTGGGCAAGCTCATCCACCAGCTTAAAGGACAGGGTGTGGTCCTGTTTGAGAGTGTGCTGGCAAAGATAGCAGCCTCCAAGAATGTGTAACCCAGCCAGAGGGTTTGGCAGCAACTCTTAACTGGATTTTGGCACCTGTGGTCTTTCCTCTAAGGGGATCGGAGTCATTTTTACTTGGCTATGTCCTCATCATGAACCTTGTGGGCTTCCCTTTGCTAAGTTTTTTCTGCTTTAACCAACTAGCTCTTTGCATGGGACATATAGAAAGAGATGCCTAAAAAAATGGTCACTCATTCATTGGATCTAGCTACTAAGCACGTCTACTTTATCTTCACATAAGACATTTGGGAACTACAACTTGCAAGTTAAGTACACTCCTGTGAACTACAACTTGCAAATTAATTATACCCCTGTGAATTCAAACAGCATCAGGACCAAAGAAAGGTAGACACACAGACTGACCCCAAAAGGACTTGGAGGTAGGAAAGATGTTTAAGAACACACTTAAACTAAGTTATCTGTACGCATCAAATTAAATTGATCTGGGGTGGGGGCAGTGGAGAAAGATGGTTTCCTGTCAGAAGGTCTCAGAGAACATCAGCCTTTTTTGTTGTTAATGGATGCAGATGTTTGTACAATCGTTAAGGTGGTAATACTGTGAAAAGGTAATGGTTCGCAGGAATTTTGGGTTAGGTACCCTTTGAGGATGTGAGGTCTGGTAGTTGCAGAAATGGTGCATGGGAAGACTGGGATGCTTTTAATTTGAGTGTGGACAGGTTTTAGTCACTCTTCAGGTGCCTTGCAAGAAAGGAAAAAGAAGAACGGGAGAAAAAATCAGTACCAAGCGGAGCTGGGAAATGGAACACTGGATGAGGTCTACAAAGACAGCTTTACTCAGAATTTTGTTCCCACTTTGCAAAGAAATTGAAAAGTGGAGAGGATTTGACGTGCACCCTTTTAATACTTGTGACATCCTAAACAATCCCTTATAACAACTATTCTTGGTGTTCACATTGTATTAGATCTGAGTCGTTATCTGGAGATGACTTAATATATACCAGCATTTCACGAAGAGATATTCATAGGTGTCTGTATCAAGGGTTCTGGAATGAGGAACAGCTGTTCCAGCATTCGGTAGCTTTGTCTTTAAGGGCACTGACTTAGTCTAGAACTCTCAAGTTCTAGTGCTAGGATATGAGAAGCTTATTTGAAATGCAGACTCCCAGACTCCATTGTAAGATTCTGATTTATTATGTTGGAGTCTAGGAATCTGCACTGTTAGCAAGTGACTCATTTGATTTAGAATCAGCGGTTCTTAGAATATAGTTATTGCTTTAGTCTCTTCCAAAGTTAGCAAGTCAACAAATTAGAGGCTTTACCGGTAAGACAGAAACAGAATAAATATTCTTATTTTTTATGTTATATCCACATTTATGTATGGGTCCCTCACATGAGAAAGAACATAGAATATTTGTCCCCTTGTAATTGCTTCCTTATTATCCCTTAGAGTGTTCCTTTCTCATCTGCTCATTTATTTATTTACTTATTTGTTTATTTATGCTCCAGTTTACACTGGCATCCTTTGACCTATTAACTGAAGACCCTTGATGTGATCTGGAATTACAGAGCTAATAGAAGCCACATTATCACAAACTATAGATCTGACTTCTCCAACAAAAGCCTAAGAGAAACTGCCCGAGCCTGCCTTACATACAGGAGGGACAACGGGGAGAAACAGGTGGGGAGGGACAGGCGAGGGCTATTTGAAAAATAATCTTCCTCTGAAAGTTTCCCTCTGTGATTTGAAGACTGAGAAACTTTTTTCCAGATGCAACGGAAGAGCCACAAGGTTTCTTAGCAGTGTGCACTATAGTTAAATATGTTGCCAATGAAAATACATTTCATATTACAATACTCATATACATCCAGTGCATGCACTGACAAACACGCACACACACTCAGAGCATGTGTGTCTTTGTGTGCATATATATAAGAAATATATAAGAAAGGGAATTAATCTTTTTATTTTTAAAATTTTATAGTGTCCATTAATACTATACCTAAACTTTTATAGTGTCTACTAATACGTGGTTCTGTTAAATTAGGTCATTTTCATATAAGAATATATTGTACATTGAACACTTTCCTCCATCCTCCTCACCTGACCATTTCTCACTCCTCCTCCATCACACTGGTCCTCTCTCTAGTTTCTCCTTTACTGTCATGTCATAAAAAATACACACACAATTCTACATACCTCTACGAAAACGAGGAGCCAAACTATCTGATGTTTGTCTCTCTGAGACTGGCTTATTCACTTCATATGACTGTCCCCAGCTGTAGCCCCACATGTAAATAATACTCATTTTACAAAGCATCACTTACTTTTACCAGGAGCAATGCGTCTACTTTCTGTTAGGGCCTTTCCTTTCTTTTCCCTTTCTTATCCTCTTGTCCCGGTTTTTTCTCTCTCTTTTCCTTGATGTCAGTCATGGCATGACAAGTGGTTTTGCTGTTTGAAGAAGGCTGAGATCAGGGTCTTTACTACCTCAACAAATTCGAGTAGGACAGAAGAAAAAAAAAGGGAGTAAAAATATAATTAAAGTTTGATCTTTAATTTTCTCTTCCTTCTCCTTCAGACAGGAGTTCCCTTCATTCATCCATCATCTATCTGAGCCCATGAAGTATCTGCATCCTGTTGAGAAGCTTTTGCTGTCGTAGAGGTTGATCATCCAGAGAAGCATTAGAAAGGCTCTTTGAAATACACAGAAAGGCAAGGGAGTGCTTGCCTCTTACCAGGGCGATCTCCTCTGCTGCCCCACACTTGGCAAGTTCCGCCCCCTTTATCTCTTAACCTGGAATTCTAGCTGCCTACCAGATCATTCTCTTTGCCTCCTCCTCTTACTTTCTCCCTCATTTCACCAATCTTGAAGGGTAATAAAGGGATAAGATGTGGTGGTGAGAAGGGTAGGCAGTTCCCTTGTCCTACTTAGGCAGGTGCAGGCCAAACCACTGTCAATTTCTACTGAAGTTGTTATTTTCAGCAGTTGTAAATGAACTAAGAGATTCGAACACTCAAGGTTTTTCGTAATCAGCTTTTCAAAAATTAGATTTATTCACTTTATGTTAGGTGTGAATGTTTTGCCTGTGTGTGGTGTGTGTGTGTGTATGCCTGATGACCTTGAAGGCAGAAAAGGGCATCAAATCCCCTGGATCTGGTGTTATAGATGGTGCTTGGAATCAAACCTGGGTCCTTTGTAAGAGCAACCAGTGCTCTTAACTGCTGAGCCATCTCTCCAGCCCCACAACTAGCTTTCCAGCTAACAAGCTCCAATTTCATTGTAACTGTTCTATTGTGTGCACTTCATGGTAACCATGATTTTGCTTACTACTCTTCACTAAGCATTTGGTTTTTAAAAATATTAATGAAAATAAAAACAACTTTGTGAGTCAATTTTTATTAACCGAGGGGAAATTTTACTGTATCCCTAACTGGGACACCTTTAAGTCTCCATAAAGAAAATCGACAGGGCTGAGGATAGCTCAGTGGTAAAGTACTTGCCTAGCCAGTCAGCACCCTCGGTTGAAGCACCATTATGACAAAAGAAGAGAAAAGCACAGTTGAACCCAGAATACATTCTTATGTTACCCAACATCTTTCCCACACAGTTTACTAAAAATATCTTTCCTGGAATTTAATAAATAAATAATAAATAACTTTCTTCTTCAGCTGCCAGGCATTTGGCAAATTAGCTCTCTTCTAAGACCTATTCATTATAAATATTAGTTGCATGGTGAAATTAAGAACCTCTAGGTTTTCATGCAGCTCTACAGCGATGAATTGGTCTTATCTTAGTTCTTTTGAATATAATGTCATCCACTGAATTTCTGAGGGCAAGGAATGCATCAAAGACAATGGAGATCATTGAGTCCAAAGGGAGACTCTACTAAAGATGAGGAACCGAGAGGACTAAGAAAATAAAAACAGCAGGGCATTGAAGCTCACCAAATAGCGACAGAATAGACAAAGATTCACCACGCGTTTGTAAAAATGCACCCAAAAGAGAAAGTCATTCATTACCTCAAGTTTGCAGAGATAATTCACTTACTCTAAAGAGCAGTAAAGAAAAGGTGAGGTAGGTATTAAATGATGATGACTTTGTTTGATACTCACACACAGCCTCTGTGGGAGCAAAGTAAATCTCATTTTATGTAATTTTAAGGCTGCCGTGTGACTTTTGCCTTGTTGAAGATTCTCAGGTTAACCCTGCTTAGTTTAGTTTGCTTTTCCTGTAGTTTCCTATGAATGAATAAACTCCGTCCACTGTCTCGTGTTGACGTTCATGTAGCATTTGATCAGGGACAGCGCATTTCTTTCGTTGCAGAGTAATATTCCACTGTGCAGAGTTTTCAGGCCATTCCCTAACGTTTCCCCTGCAGCTGTTGAAATGATCCCATTCCTCATTATAGCAATGGGCTGATCACCCTGACTGATTTTCAGTTGTTGAACAAATTCTGTGTTCCCAGGGTCAACTGTTCCCCTGGGTTCGTGCTGTCTTTTTCAGTGTTGCTGAATTTGACTTGCTAAAATTTTGTGCCTGTCCTTGTGCCTATGTCTATGAAAGGTGTTGACCTAAACTCAATCTTTCTCTCGCTTTCTCTTTCTCTCTCTCTTTTCCTCTCTCTCTCGCCATCAGGATAAAACTTGTCTTATAAAATAAATTCAGATATGTATTTTGCAATTCTTTGCAGAACTTTGAGAAAATTACACTATACATAAAAGGTAACTTGGCAGCTGTCATTTAAATGTACATACTTATAATTTATTCCTGCCTTTTTCGAGTTCCCCTTAATTTCCACAACAAACAGACATCCATTTTCCCATATAGCTGAGGCTTTTTTTTTCTTTCTAGAGGTGGGACTGAGACCTTTAGGAACTGTTAGACTCTATGAACAGAGGGGCTTCCTACACCTGTACAGATCTACGCCGCGAACGCCCATTACAAGCTTTTATGAGTAACAAATGTGCAAAGTAGACCGTGTCCCCTTTACGTTATGAAGTTAATATGTCAATGCTTAACTTCTTTTCCTTGAAGGTGCACATTGCCCTAATCCCAAAGAAGGCCCGGGAAACAATGAAACTCCAGGAGACTGTGGCCCGAAGGATACTAGTTGAACTGGGCATGCTCAGTCTCCAGGCAGATTTTTTTTTTTTTCTCTTCCCAGTGAAGTGGAAACTACAACTGCGCGTACCGGGTGAACGGGGGTGGGCGTGCCCTCGTGGAATTTAGAACGTTCCCTCAGCCAATGGGGCCTCGCGGCCGGCTGGCGGGGCTCGCCATTGGGGGACTGGGATGCGAGCGAGTGGAGCGCCTGCGGGAGGAAGCGGAGGTGCAGGTCGGAAACGCCGGGCTAGCCGAGCCCATCGCGGGAGCAGCGGCGGCGGTCAGGCACCATCCAGCGGCGCGCCAGGTGGCCCAGCCCGTAGCTTTACTTTTTGCCACACCGACGTAGTCATTATGCCGAAGAGAAAGGTAAGTCCTGCCGGAAATAAAAACTGCCCGCAGGCCCTCGAGTGTGCTCAGAGTCAATGCCCCCTGTGCTGCGATGGACGCGCCTGTGCGCACAGTAACTCGGGCACTGGGCACCGCCGCTGCCCGCTCCTTCCCTTCTGCAGATGCCTGTTGCAGACCTCGCACCGAGCTCCGAGCGTTACTTTCCCTCCAGGGACGTGTCCTCCCCCTCTCCATCAACTCTTGGTCGGAATGGTTTCCACCTCTTGCCAGCAGCAGCCAGAGAGGGTGTCCATCCCCCTTCGCCGGAGTTTCCTCTTGGCAAACTCCGGCTTGTTGTCAGGGTGGAGGGGAGGCAGTGAGAGGAGTCTCCTGGGCCAGGAAAGTCGAAAACCGGGGGGGCAGGCAGGGGGGCCGGGGGGGGGGGGGGGGGCCCCCCCCCCCCCCCGGGCCGTGCCCAGGGAGGGCGCGATGCAGGCGGAAGGCCGGGAGAGGGAAAGCCATGTTTCCCTACGCCAGCCCTGCTGCGCCGCGGACCCGTATGTACCCACTCCGGTGTCAATCACCCCGCGCGAGGGCGGGCGGGGCAGTGCGCAGCGCCTGGTGGGTGGCGAGGAAACGGACTGGTGCCGAGCACGGCCGACCCCGCCAAGGTCAGGGGCCACCAAGCCCGGGCCACTATGCCACCCACCACCCCACGCTTGGCCGGGCAGGGAGCCGGAGTCATTTTGGTCGCTCTTTGCCTCTTGTGGGTTGTGTCCCCTCCCCGCAGGGACATCACGAGCCACACGTGGGCTCATACAGCTCTGTCAGGGTGGGGCTTCGACTTGTCATTGGACTGGTAAAGGAAGGGCAGATGATTTGTTTACCCCTCGCTGTGAGAACCGATGTGTGCAGACTGCTTCTTACGAGAAAAAAAAAAAAACAAAAAAAAAAACAAAAAAAAAAAAAACCCCACAAAAACAAATAAAACCTTCTCACTACCTGCCCAAAGGAGCCAAGTCAACCAGTGTGGCCGTTAAAGTTGAAACTTGATTCAGATAATGCCCCGCTTTGCCCCAAGACTGTGCACTCTGTGTGTGTGTGTGTGTGTGTGTGTGTGTGTGGTTGCATTATTTAAAACTATCGAGGCTTTAAAATTTTAGCAGCTTTTGCTTTCTTGTCTGTCGTCACGAAGCGTTTGATTGTAAACCCCTCCACTCCTTTTTAAATTTACTTTTATTACATTTATTTATTTTGTGTATTCGTGGGAGGCGCTGGCCATCCACGTTGCAGTAGTAGATTCTCTCCTGCCGTGTGGGTTGTGGGTTGTGGGAATCCAAGTGTCTTTACTCCTTGAGCCATCTCCATTCTTTAAAATAAAATCAGTGCTATTCATTAGAAGGGGTTCTCCTAGTGTTTACTGTGAACCTACTGTGTGCCTCATGCTGGGTGGAGTCGAGTGTGCTTTATCTCATGCAATCTTCATAACCGCAGAACTATTTTAGACTCATTGAGCAGGGTCTGAAGCTGTGTTGCCCAACATTTCATTAACTATTGGTTTATAGTGGAGCTGCTGTCCTCCCGAAGGCCACCGCTGTTAACTCTTTCTCTTCCTTTGGAGATGGATTGGGACAGGAGGAATTTTAGGAAATCCAGAGCCTTGTAGTTGGAGAGGCTCAGAGCGTGTTGGGAGTAGGAGCCCTTGAGACTCGTTGTTCAAGCGTCATTTGATGGCGGCATTGTTTTTCCAGTGCTGTTGTACTGGAATGATGTCACTGTTTGCAGCCTTTTATGTGAGGTTAGTGACGAGTTGGGAATTCTAGCAGAATCAGAGGAACTAATTATCGAGAAATGAGTTACAGAGGGAGTCAAGGCTACCTCTTTCCCTGGAAATTATTAACCTGTTTGGATAAGCAGCAGGTCACATGCTCCCTTTATGTGTAATGGCTCCTGGGTTTGGTGGAACTTTTCCTTGATCAAGGACCACTGCTGGCGAAAGCTTCGCTCTGTCACTGTCCACCTCTAAAGGGGAAGAAGGGAAGAAAGGCGTGGAGAAGAAAGTGGCTGTATGTTTTAATTCTCTGAAAGGCGGGGACTATGTATGGAGTTAGCAGTCCTTTAACTAGGGGCAAACCTGTGTACACACATCTGTGTGGGGTCCTTCGGGACATCTGAGAAAGCCTCTTCGATTAACAGGAAGTCTTTTTACTGACATCTTGAGGCCAAACACCTGGGCAGGAACAGCCACAGATTGCACGGCTGTGACGGCCATCCACCTAGCAGTCCTGGTAGTCAAACCATAGAGCTGCCTGGTGAGGTCTTGGAGTTCCTTGGAAGTGACATTGGAAACCACTGTCCCCAGTGAAACCTGCACAGCTGTGCGAGAAAGGAACTGGAGACAATCCATGCATAGTCCTTAGAGGTCTGTCCAGCCAGGTAATTGCTGAAGGATTTACATACTATACTACTTAATTTCCTTAACTGAAGAACTACCTGTTCTGCTTTGTAAACTAAATTGTAACACGCGCGCGCGTGCACACACACACACACACACACACACACACAGAGAGAGGGGAGAGAGGAATGCAAGCATAGGGGCAGGGGTGAAAGTCAGAGGTCCAAGTTGGCTGTCTACCTCTATTGCTCTCCACATTATTTTTTGAGTCAGGGTCTTTCATTCAGCCTAGAATTCATTGATTTGGTTGAACTGACTATCTCTACCTCTCCAGCATGAGGCTGAAAGACACACAGACACCTGGCTTTTGTATGAGTGCCAGGGATCAAATTCAGGTCCTTAAGCTTGAGGGGCAAACTCTTCACCCACTGAGCCATCTCCCTAACCCGGTAATCAGCTTGCAAAGTACCCACTCCATATTTTCCTTGCCGTCTCTGCTCCTTGTTTCATAGAAATGTTCCTTAATGAACTCCCAGGTCCTGCCGAGCAAGAAGTGGTACTAATAAAGTCAGGAAACCTCTGAAGACCTAGCACTGTTTAAATACTGTAGGGACACAGTTTGTTCCCTGGGAGCTTATATTTAATTCAGTGAAGCGATAAGATTAGCAGACAAAAAAGAAAAGTCGACTGACATTTGGGTTTATACAGATTATGGAATGTGCTGTGCAGATCCAAAGACCCTAGGAAAGATAAGAACATGGGTTGAATTTGTGCTGGCTGATCTTGAAAAAAAAAAAATGTGGGTAGGACTCAAGGAAAAAGTCAGAATCATTTTCTGTAACCAGGCGTTTGGATGCCTCTTCGTATTATGTTCTAACATTAGTCCTCAGCTACAAGCTTCAAGGACACAGTATCATCCATATTATTGTAAATTCTTCTCAAGACACCTCTGTGTAAGTTTTATATGTTTGTTTATGTTTACCAGTACAGTAAGCCATTAAGTCATTTTTAAATGACTGCTGTTTATTTGTTAAAGCAGTGCAGCACTTAACATTGTAATGTCTTTCTACGATTTAAATAAAGTTGTTTTCTGTATTGTCTAATGGATGGTGAGCGGGTGAAATCTCACAGACTCAGGTGGTGGGATAATGACTGACCAAGTTCTAGACTGTTCTGCTCAAACATTTACAAACGCCAGCAGCAGTCAGTACCAGCAAGGCCTGGATTGAGTCCTGGCCTGGTCAGCAAACATATTTTCACACCCTTTTTATGTTTCCAATTCCTTATCCCCAGAATCGCTGTGTCTAGCACATCATGCCAGAAACTGTCCAGTAGAACAATGTCTACAAAATAGACGTGGAGTACAGGGTGGTCTTGTTCTAGTTAGAGACTCAAGAAAGAAAAATCTACCTATTTCTTACTTTGTCTAACAACTGTAGGAGTTCCCTGGTAGAATTTTGGGGGTCGATATGTACACCCATATCATCTGCAAATAGTGATACTTTGGCTTCCTCCTTTCCAATTTGAATCTTCTTGATCTCTTTTATTTGTCTTACTGCTCTCTCTAGAACTTCAGGTACTATATTGAATAGATATGGAGAGTGAAAAATCTTGTCTTCTTCTGATTTTAGTGGAATTGTTCCCCACTAACTTGATGTTGACTATAGGTTTACTATAAATTACGTTTATTATATTTAGGCATGTCCCTTACATCTCTGATCTCTCTAAGACTTTTATCATGAAGGGGTGTTAGATTTTGTCAAAGGCCTTTTCAGTGTATAATGAGATGATCATGTGGTTTTCTTCTTTCAGCTTGTTTATATGGCGGATTACATTTACTGATTTTTCTTATGTTGAACCATCCTTGCTTCTCTGGGATGAAGCCTACTTGATCATGACAGATAATCTTTCTGATCTGTTTTTCGATTTTGTTTTTGTTTTTGTTTTCTTCTCAAGTATTTTATTGAGTATTGTTGTATCTATCTTCATAAGGAAAATTGGTCTCTAATGCTCTCTCTTTGTTGAGTCTTTTATGTGGTTTGGGTATCAGGGTAACTGTAACCTCATAAAATGAATTAGGTAATGAACCTTTTGTTTCTATTTTATGGAGTAACTGGAAGAGTATTGGTGTTAACTCTCTTTGAAATTCTGGCAGAATTCTGTGCTAAAACAGTCTGACCCTGGATTCCTTGGGTTGGGAGACTTTTAATGACTACTTCTATTTTTAGGGGTTGTAGGTCTATTTAAATTGTTTATCTAGGGGGGGCATAGGGGGAAAGAGAGGGAGGGTAGGACTGGGAGGAGACAAGGTAGAGGGCTACATCCAGGATACAAAGTGAATAAATTGTAATAAATAATAAATTAAAAATAAATTGTTTATCTGATCTTGATTTAACTTTGGTAAGTGGTACCTATCAAGAAAACGATCTCTAATTTAGGTTTTCCAATTTTGCGGAGTACAGGTTTTTAAAGAATGTCATTATGATCCTCTGGATTTCCTCAGTGTCTGTTCTTTTGTCCCGTTTTCATTTCTGATTTTATAATTTGATTTTTTTTCTTTGTCTTTTAGTTAGTTTGGGTAAGGGTTTGTCCATCTTGGTAATTTTCTAAAAGAACCAACCATTTGTTTAATTGATTCCTTGTGTTGTTCTCTTTGTTTTTATTTTATTGATGTTAGCCCTTAGATTGTTAGGTTATTTCTTGCTGTCTGGTCCTCTTGGGTGTGCTGACTTATTTTTGTTCTAGAGCTTTCAGGTGTGCTGTTAAATTGCTAGTATGAGTTCTTTGCTTTTTTTTTTTTTTTTAATAAAAGCATTTAGTGCTGTGACCTTTACTTTTAGCACTGCCTTTATTGTGTCCTACACGTTTCGTCATTCTCTGTATTCATTTTCATTGAATTCTAGAAAGTCTTTAGGATTTTGACATCTCCCACTATCAATGTGTAAGGGTAAATATGTGATTTAAGCTATAATAGTGTTATCTTTTACAAAAGTGGGTGCTCTTGTGTTTGGGGCACAAATATTAAAATTTGAAATGTCTTGGTGGATTTTCCTTTGATGACTATGAAGTGTCCTTTCTTATCTCTTTTGATTAGGTTTGGTTTGAAATCTATTTTGTTAGATATTAAAATGGCTACACCTACTTGCTCCTTAGGAGCATTTGCTTAGTATAACTTTTTCCATCCCTTTACCTTGAGGTAATGTTTATCCTTGATGTTGAGGTGTGTTTTTTGTATGTAGCAGAAGGATGGATCCTATTTTCAAATCCATCCTGTTAGTCTTTTTATTGAAGTATTGAAACCATTGATGCTGAGAGATATCTATACCAATGATTGCTGATTCATATTATTTTATTGTTGTTGATGTGGTGGTGTGTGTGCATCGCATGTGTACATGAGCATTTGTGTGCGTGTGTGTGTGTGTGTACGCGCGCGCGTGTGTGTGCGTGCGCACACACCTTCTTTTGGTTTTACTGATGTGAGATTATTTCCTTTGTTTTTATGGTTGTAGTTAATTTTCTTACATTGGAGTTTCTCTTCTAGCACCTTCTGTAGGGCTAGATTTATAGATAAATGTTGTTTAAATTTGGCTTTATTGTGGAATATCTTACTTTCTCCATCTATGGTGACTGAAAGTTTTGCTGTGTATAGAAGTCTGGGTGGGAATCTGTGGTCTCTTAGCAGCTGCAGGACATCTATGAAGGCCCTTCTGGCTTTTAGAGTCTCAGTCTCAGTGGAAATTGAGGAGTCAGCTGTAATTTATATGTAATTTATATGTTACTTGCTCTTTTTCTCTTGCAGCTATTAATATTCTCTTCTTTCTTCTATATGTTTATTGTTTTGATTATTATGTGCAAGGGGACTTTCTTTGCTGTTCCAGTCTATTTGGTGTTCTGTACATGCCTTGTACTTTTTATAGGCATCTCTCCTTCTTTAGGGAAGAAAAACTTTCTTCTATGATTTTGCTGAAAATATTTTCTGGGCCTTTGAGCTGAATTCTTCTTCTTCCTCTATTTCTCTTCTTAGGTTTGGTCATTTCATACTGTCCCAGGTTTCTTGGATGTTTTGTGTCAGGGATTTTTTTTTAGATATAACATTATTTTTTAACCATGTACCCATTTCTTCTATCGTTTTTTCAGTGCCTGAGATACTCTAGTCCATCCCTTGTATTTTCTTGGCAAAGCTTGCCTCTGTAGTTCCTGTTCGCATTCCTAAATTTTTTGTTTCCAGAATTCCTTTAATTCGTTTTTTTTTCCCCTCTGCTTCTTTTGCTTTGTTTTATTTTTGTTTAATTTTGTTTTTTTTAATTTTTTAATATTTAATTTTATTTATATATTTATTAGAATTTATTCACTTTGTATCCCCACTGCAGCCCCTCCCTCATCTCCTCCCAGTCCTACCCTCCCTCAGTCGTCTCACCCTGTGCCTTTTCACTATCCCCTGATAGGGGAAGGACCTCCTCCCCTTCTATCTGACCCTAGCCTATCAGGTCTCATCAAGGCTAGCTGCATCATCTTCCTCTGTGACCTGGCAAGGCTGCACTCCCCAGGGGGAGGTGATCAAAGAGCCAGCCACTGAGTTCATGTCAGAGATATTCCCCTGTACTCCTTACTAGAACATACACTCGGAAACTGAGCAGCCAATGGGCTTTCTTTGAACAGGGGGGTCTAGATCCTCTCCATGCAGGGTCCTTAATTAGAGTAACAGTCTCTGTAGGACACCCTGGGCCCAGGTATTTTGGTTCTGTTGGTCTCCTTTTGGAGTTCCTGTGCCCTCCAGGTCTTTCTATCTCCCTCTTCTTCCATAAGGATTTCGGCACTCTGCCCAAAGTTTGGCTATGAGTCTTAGTGTCTCCTTCAATACCCTGGTGGGTAGAGTCTTTCAGAGGTCCTCTGTGGAAGGCTCCTGTTCTGTTCCTTGTCTTCTCCTACTTCTGATGTCTATCCTGTTTGCCCTTCTGAATGAGGATTAAGCATCTTCCCTAGGGTCCTCCTTGTTGTTTAGCTTCTTTAGGGCTATAGATTTTAGTATGTTTATCCATCTTGAACCGTTTTATTCACTTCCTTCAACTACTTAGGGTTTTTTTTCTTGGCTTTCTTTAAGGAATTTATTCACTTCCTCTAATTCTTTGTGTTTTCCTGGATTTCTTTAAGGAATTTATTCCTTTCATCTTTAAGGACCTCTATCATCTTCATATAGTTGGTTTTAAGGTCTTTTTTTTTTTTTTTTTTTTTTTTTTTTTTTGGTGTGTGCTTCAGCCTGCTGGGGTAAGATAGCTGGGCTCTGGCGGAGACATATGACCCTTACTATTGTTGATTGCGTCCTTACGCTGGTGTCTAGGCATTTAATTTAGGTGTGATTATAAGTCTAGGCCCTGATTTCTGGGTTTGTCTCTGTTGGGTGGGTGTTTTGTTCCTTGGTTTCTGGTTCCTGTATGTATTTTCAGGATATGATGGCTGAGTGTTGCCAGCTTTACTGGGCTGCTAGGGTGGTATTTTGGCAGGGAATGCCTTCTGGCCTTAGAAGCTGAGCTGCAAGGAGTGGGGGAAGGGAGGCCAGAAGGGGATGGAAGGCTACAACTGATGTTCTGTTGCAGTGCAAGGATTGGGTCTGGGGGAATGAGCAGCTACTTTGAGACTTTAAATAGGGTTTGTTTTCATTTTGTTTTTGTGGGATTTTTGGGGGGAGGGGGAGGTGTGGTTGCTGTATTTCTTTAATGGAAGGGCCTAATAGCATTGGGCTTGGCATGGGAGAGGCATAATTAACAGTACTCAGGGTTTCAAAGTTTATCTTTGAAAAGGCTGTCACCGTTTTAACACCAAAGATGGAGATTATAGATAGAAAAGTGCATAATTTTCACTACACAAATAAATATTTCAATGGGGGAAAATTACTAAAAATTTAATGTTCGTAAAAAAAAATATTTGAATGCAGTAGCACTGAAAGAGATTTGCTATCTTAAGATGAAAGTGCCTCACATGTCTCTGTAGAGAAGATAGACATTGTTATAGGAAAGACAGGCTCAAATGAAAATGTTCACTCTGGGGGCTGTTGAGCAGTGCTGATAACTGCGATTGTAGAGAACCTGAGTTTGTTTCCCAGCACCTATGTCTGGCAACTGAAAACCACCTGTAACCCCAGAGCCAGTGGACCTGGTGCCCTCTTCTGGACTCTGTGGGCATCTGTACTCAACATGGACACACACATATACACACACAGTTAAAAAAAAACAAGTCTTTAAATATATACATTTACTAGGAATCAGAGATATGTGTATGTTCACAGTTGGTAAGACGTGGTTTTCTTTAAATAGCCTGAGTTTAAAAAAAAAAAAAGCATGATTTCCCACTGCTGAGATATTACAGGTTCCTTACACAAAGGTTTATTGAAAATGGTTTCCTTACTATAGAGTCCATTCAACTGGAGTGCACAACTCAGTGATTTTCAGTAAATTACAGAACTGTGCAATCATTCCCATTATCTAGTTTCGAAGCTCAAAAAGATAGCCTTAAAAAAATGTTAACTCCCATCATCACTGAGCAGCTGCTTTTCTTGTATAGTTGCCTTTTCTGGATATTTCATATAAAAGAAACTTTAATATATAGTGCTTTGTTTCTGATTTGTTTCAATTTTTGTGGTCCATATATGTGGTATCAGATATCAGGACTTTATTGCTTTATTGTTTATTAATACTCCATTGTATGGATGCATTGTCTTTTTGCTCACATTTTTCAAATTTTGAAAAGCATTATTATTGTCTAAACTTTGTCTACCATAGATAATGATGCATCTATTTGAATAGGTATTCTGCGTGGATACATAATTTTTCATTTATCTTGGGAATATTTCAAAGAGTAGAAGTAAATGGCAAGTGGTTTCAAAATTTGTATTTACTATTTTAAGATATTTCCGGGTGTTTTCCAAGTGGAGGAAGGGTTCCATTGTGCTAATAGTTAGTACTGGTAGGGTTCTTATTTATGCATAGTCTAATTTAATTTACAATTAATTTAATTTAATTTACATTTCTATAGCCAGAGATGATGAGCATCTTTTCATATATCAAGAGTGTGTGTGCGTGCGTGTGTGTGTATGTGTGTGCGTGTGTGTTTCCTGTAGTGCTGCAGATAAAAATCAGGGCCTCGTGCATGTTAACATTATGCTTCTGAGCAGCGATGCCTAGTCAGATATTTTTGCCCGTTATTAAATTGGGTTGTGTCTTAGTTTGCTTTCTGTGGGGGAGAGCTGTTCCTCGTCAGGAGAAGCCGAGACAGGAACACAAGGCAGGGCCTAGAGCAGAGATGCTGCTTACTGCCTTGCTTCACACAGCCTGCTGAGCTTGCTCTTACCCAGCACATTAAAGGCCACCTGCCCAGGAGCTGCGCCTCTGACAGCGGCCATTAATTAGTACAGTGCCCCACAGAGTCGCCTCTGTCTCATGGAGGCGACGTCTCACTTACGGGTTCCTTTTCCCAGAGAGCCCTAGCTTGTGTCAAGTTGACAAGCAAAGGACAAAACAAAACAAAAACAAACAGAAAGCACAGGTTCTTCTCCATCTTATTGGCTTGTAAAAATTCTTCATATATTATAAAAGTTAAGCTCTTTATCAGGTATGAGATTCTTAGCATCTGACACCAGCTCAGGCCGTAAGATGCCGCACCTCTGAACGGCCTTGCTAACCCTTACCTCTTACTTTTTTACAGATTGTTGTCTAACACGATAACCACGTGTTATTTGATTGATTATGTTTTTAAATTAACTTTGTTTTGTAATCCTTCTAATTTTACTGAGCCGTGAAATCTCTCATTTCCCCACAGCACCTAAGAGACGTGCTGTACATGTTTCTTAAGCAAGTGGATCAATTAGTTGTTTGTAAAGGAGAAGATGGTTGTTTAATTATTTCAGGCTTCGGGGAGGAAGTGTCTGATGTGAGGCTTGTACTGCTTGCTGGACGGATGATCTGGCGGTGTTTCCGTAGCCCCTCCTCAGCCTCTTCGTCTTCGTCATTTTCTAGAACTCAGTTTCCTCATGTGTAAAACCAGGATAATCTTATGTCCCACCTCACTGGGGATTCACTGGGGTGATGAGAGTACTTAGCGTGGTGTTGGCGTGAGGAGAACCGTCAAACATGGGCGTCATTAAACTGATGGCATTTTTAATTGTTAAGAAAAACATAATGAAATAATGGGCTTCTCACTAACCCCAGGCTTCCATTTTTGGGGATGAATGGCAGGTGCAGTGAGTGGGGAGCAAGCAGTTCTCACCGTAGATGGCTGATTAGCTGCAGTTGGGGTAGATGTGCAATAACCAAATCACAAATGTACTTTTCTAGTAATGTAAGCTTTAATCTTGGATGTTCCTCTGTGGTTGATTTTTCTCGCAGAAGAAAAGTTTCAAAACATCCCTATACGATATTAAAATTCCCTTAGGAAGTCAGCTAAATAACCCTCTCCCCTCTATACTTCTTCCCTAAAATGCTGTGCTTGTTGACAGTAAAGTTAAATATATTCCACTTTCCTGTAGGGTGCAGTTTGGCAACGGTGACTGAAATAAATGCCATTGAGAGCGTCTGCTTTCACAGTACCTAGTTTGTTGAAATGCGATGTTACTCTCCTGAGTAATTTAAAAGTCAGTGTTGACGATAAACCAAATCAGAATGTTACATTTTTCACCAGCAACTTTTTTTGTTGCACATTTCCCTGTCTTGGAAGAATTCAGTCAGACCCCACTATAGGTGATAGCGACGGTGTCTGTTGAGTCCTTACGGGCATGCACAGGAGCAGCCCTGTAGATGTGCCCAAGGGAACTGCTTGCTGGGCACCCATAGAGCAAGTGATGTGTACATTCAGAAGTAAGGAAACAGAGAAAATAGCTTCCATCTTCAAAATGGGTTCAAACAGTTAGCACGTTAAGGGGAAATGATATCAGTAATTAACACAGGCATATATATTGCTGTTCAGATTTAAATAATTAACTTTATTGAATACCTGGTTGTACCAGATTTGAGTTGCGTGTCTTATGTTCTTTGGGCTCGATAGTTAAGCGAAGCTGTGTCATGGTAAGTAAGTACATAGAGAAAGTGCTGTTCTGCAATTTCATGAACAACACGTGTGTTCACTGTTTCCATGACATTCCGGGACTTTCTGTGAGTCAGGCGCTTTTCTTTCACATGGCTTAAATGCCCCCACAACAACCCACTCAGGTCCATTCACCATCATTTTACACACTGAAGCACCAGAGGGTAACATTTCCCCAAGGCCCTTATGAGCTGTGACATCACTGCTAGAGGTCTGGCCCCAGAGCCTGGGATCCCAACCGTGGAAAGGGAATATCAGGGTTCAGTGAGATAAGGGTCGCTCCTTGGGGTCACGCAGCTAGAAAGTTAGAGGACCAACATTCTAACCGATTTTCCTTTTAACCATTGCGCCTTCAAATTTCTCACATCCATTTATTTCTAATAACTTCAGTTTTCAAAAATTTAAACTAAACTGCCTAAAAAAAAATGAAGCGTTATTATATGTAATTGCTCATTTGTTTGAAATGCTGGTTTTGTTAAAATGCAGGGTCTTGCCATCACTTCTGGGCACCAGCCATACAAAGTTACCAAGCAACTTGTGATTACCTCTGCCTGTGCCTTAAGTCTTGGTTCAGAGTCCGGGCCTGAGCTTCCTAAGGAAGGCTCGGCATCACCAAATCCAGATATTTCAGTAACTAGTGGTGTATAAGTAGAGGTATACACAAGACACGTGCACACACACACACACACACACACACACACACACACACACATGCATACTCTCTTGTACACACATACATACATGCACACGCATATCTTTTTATATTTTCTCATATTCCATGATAAACTATTCAATTTTATATGACTCAGATATGTTCTTTGTTCTTTAAGTTGCTTTACGTAGTAACAGAGGTGTTCCTCCATGCCTAGAAGCATGAAGATACACTTGATTGTTATATGTTAGAATCAGAGATTGCAGGGTAAATACTGAACTCCATTACATAGGTACTCGATTTTGAAAATGGAAAGGTATTTATGTTTTTAGAACGCATCAAATAACAGTGAAGTAGGTTAATCTCCATGAAAATCTGTTAGAGCTAGAACTGGATGGATTTTTACTCCAGTTTGTACTTTCAAATTATGTCGTTATTTGACCCTGCCTACAATGAAATACAAACTTTATACTGAAATGTGTTTGGTTTTTTTATATCTTTTTCTTTTTTTTCCCCCTCTTTCCTTTTGAGGTATGTTGTACTTTTAAAAGGGACTTTATTTTATTTATTATTAATGTTATTATAGGTACACGTCACAACCTGTGTGTGGACTTGGTTCTTTCCCTTTACCTTACGTGAGCTTTGAGGGTAAAATTCACATCTTTAGGCTAGCCAGTTAAGCATTTTTACCCATTGAACCATCTTGTAGGGTAGGTTCCAGCCCCTTGCTGCTGCTGCTGCATATGATGAGGAGGAGGAGGAAGAGGAGGCAGAGGAGGATACTATCCTCTGCTTCTTCATCTTCCTCCTTTTCCTCATTCTCATCCTTCTTTGAATTGTTATTTTTATGCACAATTATTTTAAAATCTGTAGTCGTCGTGAACACTGGCCCTCACTTCTCATTTGTGTGCAAGGTAAACGAACGAAAGACGTGAAGTGATCAAATGTGTTAGAAACCACTTCTGAATGAGCGTGGCACGGTTGCCTGTGGTGCCAGCGCTAAGGAGGACGATGCATGAGGGTATCAAACTCAGGACCTGCTGGGGCTTCGTTAAACCACAGCTCACAAAACAACAACAGAGCCTCCAATGAAAGTGGTCCTTCCTTCTCCGGTTCTGTGTATACTCACTCTGTAGAGTTTTAAAACTGTTTCTCAGTATGTTTTTGCTTACTTACCTCTCGATGACGCATTTAATCTTATAATTCTCCTTTAGCAGTCATGTATGGATTTCACCATAGCCAGCTGATTGTTTTTTTTTAAATGTTTTTTTTAATCAATGGAAGATTCTAATTACTTTTTTTCTAAAAATGGGTTCATATCTGGATAAAGGAGAAAATAGAGTTAACCATCTGGTAAATTGCTGAAAACCCTGGTGTAAGAGTGCAAAGATTGTCAGTCTACCTGGACAAGGCTGAACCCCTCTAAAATGAAAATAGCAAGGCTGCCCCTGTTTGGCTGACAACATTGAGAGAATCAAATGCAACAATAGTGTAAAAGCACATTAAAACTGGAAAGTGCTGTAAAGTGACGGAATGGTGCTGGGATGTGGCTCCATCAGTGGAGTACTTACCCAGCGTGCGTGAAGCTCTGTGTTCAATCCCAGCACTGCATGCATTGGACGTAGCGGCACGTACATGTCTGTGATCCCAGCACTCTGGAAATGGTGGCAGGAGGGTTGAAAGTTCAATATCATTCTCAGCCAAATAGGAGTTCAAGGTCATCTTGGGATACAGGAGAGCCTGTATCAAAAACACAAATAAGAAGTGATGGTTTCTTGCCTTTTTTTTTTTTTTTTTTAGCTATCATAGTGAGGTTTTTAAAAAGAAAAATGTATTATCTGTGTATGTGATCATTAAATCTGAGCATTTGAAAGGTGGAACCAGGAGAATCATTCATTCGAGGCTAGCCTTGCAGGATCACGAGTTTACAGCCAGCCTGAGAGTCTCAAACACAAACAAAATTATGTACACTTCAACATATATGCTTTAATGGGGCGCTGTTTGTTGTTATTTTAAGCCACTTGTCCATAGAGGACAGATGGAAATGTCCATGATATATCATGTGTTCCTCAGATAGGCCATATTTGAATTGTTTCCCAAACTGAGTGCTCTTCATTATCTCCATCCCAGATCAGCAGCCATTTTTAAATTGAAGAAGCCCAACACGAGCTGCTTTGAATAATTTACTGTAAGGAGTATGAGGGCTGAGTCAGTCTGCCTGCTTCTTAATCCCAGTTTTTTCACTCGAGGCAGGTTTCCTAGCAGAATCATGTTGAACAAGTTACTGCTTATCCTCTCTGACCTCAAATGTTCAGTACAAAATGGCCACAGCACTGTTTTAGCAGCCTCATTAGATGGCAGTGACAACTGAGCTGGCTGCTCCTTGCCCGGACTTCACTATTACCGTTACTATTTACGTCACCATTATTCCTCTGTCCTGCTTCCCTGAGGCTTACCAACGTGCCTAGCACCCTGGTAATGTGCAGGACTTTTCTGCAGTATAATCAAAAAGTGACCAGCTAAGTCAGGTAACCTGCTCTTGTCTCTGTCGCACTAGTGAAGAAATGCATACACAGACAGCACACATGCCAGCTAGAGTAGAATACAGACTTCTGATTTAGCCGGGAGCTTTATCCGCCAGCCTATACACACAGAACCAGAACACGTCCAAAGAGGTGACCTTGGCCAAAGAGACCCCAGATGAAAAAGGAGTAGAATATTCTAAGTCATTTCTTTCGTGTTGTATTATAGAATTTCAACTAATATATTTTTGTATTATCTGGATCTAAATATTATATACACTATTTGGATCATATATTTAAACTAATGGAAATACACTCTGCATGCACAAAGAAGGTTTTTTTTTTGTTTATTTTTGGTTATTGTTTATGTTTGATTACTTACAGAATGTTTTTACCTTTAAGTACAGCTTAGAAGACAGGTTTTTTAGTTTACCCACGCTTCTGACCAGATAAACTTTCTGGTTAGTTTTTTTCTTAACGAAACATTCAGGGAAGACATGCTAGCCTGCTGTGACGTCATCCCTGTGGGGACCTGAAGTTGATAAGCCAAGCAGGGGAAGGGGTGACAGAGAACTTAATGTGGGTCTGATCATTAATAGTGTGAATGTGGTCCCTCAGAGTGTGGAGTACCTAACGATGACCTCACGCGGCAGTCCGGTGAAGAGCTGGAAGACAGCTCAGTTATAAACTGCTTGCCCTGCAGGCACAAGAGTTCAGATCCCCAGGACCCATGTAAAGCCAAGCGTAGCATTATGTGCCTGCAATCCTAGTGTTTCTGTGGGGAGATGGATACAGAAAGAAGATCATTCTTAGAAGCCAGGCAGAGGCAGCAGCAAAGAAGAGACTCTGTCTCAAACCAGGGGGAAGGCAAGGACCAGACCCTGAGGCTGTCCCTTTGACTTCCATATGTACAATATGGCACCAGTACCCACATTCTCACACATACACACACACACACACATACACACACACACACACACACACACACACACACACACACACACACACTCTTCCCACAGGTCCAGCAATCCCTGATGAGGATTCTGAGCCTTCCTCTTCTGCATCGCCCATGATCCAGCACCAGAAAACACAGGCCTTATTCTCTTGTGGTGTCTTGACACACCAAGGGGGCTCCTTTTGAATCACAGATCTGCAGCCTGAGCCCATGTACAGCAGTTCCCAAACAAATGACAAGGGGGGAAAGGATTTAATCATCCCCTCCAGCCTCCTGGCTTTGGTGGGCAAAAGCGGTTCACTAAAGGACGATTGCCATCATTCATTCTCAGGGAAGCTCAGCGCTACCTGTTGGCTTATGGACCAGAAGCACCAGGTTTCTTTTCTTGGTTATTTTTTAGGTGGGGGGGGGGTTGTTTGTTTGTTTGTTTTGCTGGAAGGACAAAGTGTTATCTTCAGTGTGCTTGAATGAGATTGGAACACAGACATCTCTTGAGAATCCTTGGTCAGTGGCTAGAGGTGGCTGTGTCCCTCTGCCAGCTCCTCGCGCCCTAGCTGGAGAGGAATTCTAAGTCCAGGTCCTCCCTTTTCCCACAAGTGTAGTAATGATATATGTTGAACAAAAAGGCAGGCAGTCAATGAAGCAGACTGATAACACAAGGAAGAAATGCTGAAAATGCGAGCTGTCGTCCGGGAAGCTGTCAGGGAAGAGGCATAGCATTGTTAAATGGGGCTTACTGTAGCAAATTTGTTTTTAATTTTTCTTCCCAATATGAGTAGCATTTTTTCCTTTAGAAGCATTTTAATTCAGGAACCCAGGAAGTGATAGAACATAATTATTTATCCGCTTCCCAGGTTTCACAAATTAGAATAGCTTGTCTCTTTGCTTCAGATCCACGTCCTTTAAAAGTGAGCACATGGAGAGAAATCTTCCTTCGAAAAATCCCTTTGTCCCCATGGCTCTGTGGACCTCCCTGGAGGTAACCACTACCACAAGTTCGTGCCACCTTCTCCCTGTACGTGTGTTATGCTTTGACAATTCATGCCTACCTACGTTCCTCATACTAATCTAGACATGTAAAATTTTCAAAGTGGGTCTGCTTTGCTCAGATGCTTCGTGGTTACTGATACATTGGACTTTCTCTAACGGTGCAATGTATGTTTTCTGTTTACCGTGTGATTTTGACTTTTTTTTTTCCTTTTCTCCCTTGCCAGTCAGATTCACCTTCCTGATCTGGATGTTCATAGACTGAAATTTTGAAATCATCATCATGACATCTTATTATAAGAGAGTCGCAAATCTTTTGGTGTCCGTTACCTTCCAAATCAAACCCAGGCTCCTAGCTGATATAATTCTTACCCTTCTTCCCATTCCCACCTCCTCCCCAGAGGCACACCCTCCAACTCTTCCCCACCCCCACTCCCTTTGCCCTGTGTGGTAGCTACTGGCTGAAGGAGGTTACTGAGCCTGTAAAGAGGGAAAAGGACCCAAATTTCTAGTTTTGGTTAAATGTAATCAACTTACATTTCAAAACTGAAAAGATCCCATTATTGGGCAAATTTCAAATATTTTTGGAATAATCTGTCTGGGTAAAAGTATAATTTGAGTTCTAAATACACATCAGGTATTTGCAATGAAAATTTAGGGTTTGGTGGAGCTGGTCTATTCATTGAAAAATACACAACAGACTTAAAGGGTTTAATAAAAAATGTGCAGTACCATATTAATAATTTTTATATTGACGACATAGTAAAATGGCACACGTTCATACATTCCGTTGACTAAAACATCACGCATAGTCCTACCTGTTTCTTTTTGCTTTGTTACTATGGCTCCCAGGAAATCTAAAATTACGCATGCTGTATGTAGCACGACAGAGGTTGGCACTGTTCCCAGATTTCTTTTAAAAACAGATTTTTAAAACAAAACAAATAATGGGTAGTATTATATGCATGTAATAATTACATTTACCAGGATATTTCTTTTCATTTTTTTTTTCTTACCAACCTGCCTTCCATGTAGTCTCATGTTTGCTGTTGCTGAATTTGACCCTTCAGAGACAGGGCCATGTTGAAAGAAAGGCTTTGTTGGTGGTGAACTCTTTGTTTATAATCTGAACCAGTTCTGGAATGGCAGCGAGGTGTGGAATTCTAGGTTGACACTTGGCCTGGACTGTGGACAATACTGACTGATATTTATAATTACTGGGGAAGAGTAATTCTCTGCAGGTAGCCTGCCTTTTAACTTGTAAGTTTCTCTAGTTTTCCTTGCTTCCCTGTGCTTTTGTTAGAGTTGGCCTTGTGTGCAACCATTGTGCTGTTTCTGTGTTACTGGCGCCACTTTTTCCTGCTTCTGAGCGGTCTCTTCAGAGGTTTGAAGTTTCTCAAGTAGCCACTTTTCCCTCCCTCCCTCCCTCCCTCCCTCCCTCCCTCCCTCCCTCCCTCCCTCTCTCCTTCCCTCTTTCTCTTTCTGTCTCTCTCTCTCTCACATACGCACACACACTTTCCATCTCTTTATTGTTCTTTGTTGCGTTCTATGATTATTGCTCAATGGCAATCAGTCATTTTTCTTGTTGACCCTATTAAGTTTATGCTTGGACTTTTTGTTTTAATTTCAGAATCTGTAAACTGTTGTTTTTTTTTTCTTTCAAAATTTGTAATTAAAAAAAAAAAAACCCTAAGATTTGCTTTTCCTTCTTGCCTATTTGGTTCAGAACTTCTTACAGTTTTCCAAATGGAAGACAGTTTAATATAGAATATTTGCATAGACGGTGCCTATGCGTCTACATGTATGGTTTAAATAAGAGCAGTAAGTCAATATTGTCACCTGCTATCTTAAGAAGTACATTTGCCAGTGAATTTGTTCTCCTCCCTCCCCCTATCCCGCTCCCTCCCTTCCTAAAAGTAACCTGTTTTAAGTAACCTGTTTGTGGTTTGTTTGTTTTTTTCTTTGCTGCTCTTACAGGTTAAGCACTTATGTGTAGTTTTCAACCTTAGCTGGGATTATTTGATCCCTTTTTCTAGATCAGCACTGTCGTGAGATTTATGCATGATGGCATACCTAACACACAGTTTGTTTTCACTGCTACATATTGTTTTATCATGACGTGTATCTTAGTATCCTCCTGATGCGGCATGGCTCTAGTTTTTACTTAGTTACAGCGACGTTTGTGCCTATTTGTTTGTTCCCTCGTTGTTAGTGCTGGAGATCAAATCTGTTCAGGGACATGAAATTGTTTGTAGCCCATGTGTATATTTTTTTAATCCTTTATTTTCATGCTTTGTGTATTCTTGAGTTTTTTGTTGTTTGTCTTTTTTGGACTGGGCGGTATGAAAGTCTATGTAAGTGTTAATTACATCTAAATTGCTAATTTTATTATTTCTAAACCTGTAAGTGGGCCTGAGCAAGCAAGCATTCCTCCCCCATCCCTGCCCCATTTGTTTTCCTTCTTGAGAAATCGATAGAGATTCCTGGACATAGAGCCCAGGGCTAGCCTGGGGTGAAAGCATAGAGGTGGTATGTTTACAAGCAGTTACTAAAACACACAGGAACCTAACACCCTTTGCAGAAGAAGAGGGTAAAAGTCTGTGCTGGCCTTAGCATGCAGTGTTGGGGAAAAAAAGATGTTTCAGCTCTGATACGTGGCCCTATAACACAGCATTGCTGTCCTAGAAAAGGAACTCTGGGCTCTAACAGTAGCAGCAAAGGGGCACAGTGATTTGTCTTGGCATAGCAAAGAAGTCAGCCCTCCCACTGTAAGACAGTAGAGCCTCTTGTGACATTTGCTCTTTAGATCCCTTAGAACTTCTTAGGACATGAGACAAATGTATAAACCTGAGTCTGGGATTAACACACCTCTCAAGCACATGCGGGTGCCTATCAGACTCCTACTCAGCTCATCTTGTAGAGGGCGATGCTGTTCAGCTCCAGTCATACAGGAAAGTGTCTGCCTTATCTCTGACCAGAGGTACCTGCTCTTCTTTTAAGATTGCTTTAGACTAGCTGTGCTCACTTAAAATAATCCTTTCATTCTTTCTGGCTGAGTCTGTGTCGTGATTGAGTCATTGAGAATTCAGTGACCTTCCCCCCGCCCCCCCCCCCGCCTCTGACTTAACATGAGATCAACTCTCTGACCTATCAGACCCTCTGTTGTGCCCACCTGCATCCTGCACATCTTCTACCTTCCTTGATCGTCCTGGGGCAGCTGGGAGCTGAAGGAGGCTCCTGGATATGCATGAGACCTTTGTTTGCCCATGCTTCTCATGCTCTTGGGTGTTCTCGGCAGATTCATATAAGCCTGGAGCACAGCAGCTAGTGAAGCAAGAACCTGTCTGTTTAGGCATTCCCTGCAGCCCATAAAACACTCCTCACCCTGCACCTCAGCCCACTGGCAATCACCTGAGCAAGCCTCCAATCCTCCGTCTCCTCCTTTCTTCCTTCTTATTTCACATAATCTTTTAGTGCAGTCCAGTCCGCATCAATTCCTTCACAGTACACCCTGTTCCTCTTGATCCAGTCTCATAGCCAAGTCACAGTGGTAAGACTTCCAGCAATGACAGTCTTCCCGAAACAGTACACCTGGTCATTGTGAACAACAGAATGATGACCAGTTGCAGAGAATCTGGATGTAAGGAAATGTGTAGGACTTTAAGGCTCCATTGAACATAACTTCACATTTTATTATTCACCTTTAAGATCACCTGTGCCTTGTACTGTATAGCATAGTAGTCGAGTTGACGAGCTCCTTTCCCTAACCTCTGCCTTAGTCATGATGAACCTTTAAGTTAAATATCATTGTTAAATCATTCATGGATATGGAGCTTGAGCCTCCGACAGACTTAGGACACAGCCTGTATTCAGGCCACTGAAGCACAGTGACCCCAGAAAAAAAAACACCGGATGCTCCTAACTAGAAATATGTCTGAGCTCGATAATAGAAACCCCTGTGGAGAGGCTGCCAAAGCAGCCAGCCTTGTCTGGAGTTGCAGTCTGTCACATCTAGAGCCATACAGCTTACTTATGGGAAAACAGTAGTGTTTGCATTCTTCGAGCGTTTTTAATACAGTGTCTTTTGTTGCGTATAATAGAAACATCATTAGAACCATATTTAAAGACTGATTTCTTGGTAATATTGCCTGCTACTAATCCGTGGCATGTAACACTGAAAGTAGTATTAACATTGAGTTTATAAATAATACATCTCATACATATTCTTATTATACTATGTATTATAATACATATTCTTAATATAATATTGTATTATATGTAATATATTATATATGTATTCTTAGGGTTTCTGTTGTTGTGATTAACACTAGGACCCAAAGTAACTTGGGGAGGAAAGGGTTTATTTCACCTTGCAACTCTCAGATCAGACATCACTCGGAGAAGTCAGGGCAGGGCGGGAACCTGGGGACAGGAACTGAAGGCAGAATCCATAGAAGATGCTACTTACCGGTTTCTTCCACAAAGCTGCTCAGCCTGCTTTCTTATACAACTCAAAATGACATGTCCTAGGTTGACACTGCCCACATCAATCGTCAGTCATATCAACTATGAAAATACTCCACAGGCTTGCCCATAAAACAGTCTTGGGTGGGTATTTTCTCAACAGAGGTACCCTCTTTTCAAATGCCTCTTACATGTGGCAAGTTGGAAAGCTAACCAGGATATGCTAATATATAATATACATATCTATAATAGCAGCACAATGCTTTCTTACCTATTCCACAGTTACAAGTAGAGAACCCCTGACTGATAGCTACTGAGTGGCCTGACAGAAAATCTGGATGGGCAGAAGCATTGAGTTTGTAACACAGGATATTATGAAAACCAGGGGCCCCTGTAGAAATGGTCACTGTGTGCTCAGAGAGTTGCTATCTAGAACTCAGCTAACAGATACAGCACATAGGCTGTGAAGCTGCCATTTTTGTACAAGAGTGGAGAACAGAAAAGAGAAAGTTATGTTTCCCTTCCAGACAGGGGAGGTTCTGTGTGGAGGAGAGAACAATTGGTCAATTGTGGGAAACAGGCTAGAGCCTTGTAGGCAAGGAAGCTTCTGAAAAATGGGGGCTGGTAAGCCATATGTAACAGATAGGCCAGGGGACAGAGATGGTTCTCTGTGATCTTTGCCTTGGTATGTTTTGCTTTTCCCAAAGACTACTATGCATTCCCTACATTTTACTTATTATTTTGTTATCTAAGTTTTTTTCAAGTTATTATTATTTCATGTAGATCTTTATTCTTTTATTTTACGCCTATTTTAATCCCACCATATCAATAATTGTTTAGTTTATTTTTGAGATTTATCTTGTTATTTATTTGTATGTCTTGAGTGTGTATTTATGTACATGTGGGCGTGTGCCTGTGGAGGCCGGAAGAGGACATTGGATCTCCTGGACCTGGAGTTGCAGGTGATTCCGAGCTACACAGCACGGATGCTAGGAACTGAACTTGGGTTGGAAGAGCAGCAAGTGCTCTGAGCCACCACGTCATCTCCCTCGCTCCAGTTACAGAGTCCCACTAGCTCCCAGATATTTATAGAGCATGCGTATTATTTCCAACTGTGCCATTTCAGGTATAATAAAAATACAAATATATATATATATATATATATATATATATATATATATATATATATATATATATATATATATATATA